>NW_028143122.1:0-270858 GCF_977018435.1 Lepisma saccharinum | reverse complement strand
TACGTAACATCTGAATGTCTTCACAGCCTGGAAAAGGTGCCTCGGTAGTCGAGCACATTCAATGGTTTAATTATGATCTCGCTTCTGAAGGTTCAAGGTTCGAGCCTTGCATCAACATTTTTCATCACTTATCCTCGACCTATTTTTTTAAAAAATATAATGTTTTCAATGAACGTTGAATAAGAAACAAAATTAAGCAAACAGAATGTTAAAATTGCATTTGGAAACCTAAATAATATGCAATCGATGATGCCACTATTCAAGGGAACTAACTCATGCCTGTAAAGGTAATTTCCATGCACCGGTTATGGCTTCCACATGCCGCGGCATGTCTATCCAATACACACAGGTTGCATTGCACCGAAAGACGGTGGCTGGTTCTGCAAACAAAGCAAGTCCCAATTCCTCCCTTTTCATTTTGCAAAGTCAAGTCCCGTTACATTCCCGTGAGGATGGTTTTAGCTGCTGCGGGTGGTGAGTGACAAGCACAAGACAACCGTCTTGAACATCCACATCAAAGGCTATTGACTTTTCCGAAAGATTCTTCTCTGATCTGATTGGTTCTTGTAGGCAGGCCTCCTGCATTCCAGAAAAGCAAACATATGTTTTAGTCGGCCGCTCGTTTCGGACCGGGCCCAGCCAAGCTGATCCGGATCAGCGAATTCGTTCGCGAACGGAATTGAGGAAACAGAACATCCAGCTTGTCGTTTCTGACCGAATCAGTTAATTCGTTCGCGAGCCGATTGGAGAGAATAAAGCAGATCCTCCAGCTGGTCGGTCGTTACCGGCTGCACCAGGATTAATTGTCTAGGGGTGATGAGGCGTGCGGAATGAAGGGGTGCGATGTTCACAATAAAGGAAATATGAAACATGCGTCATTCATAAAATACGAATCAACTTTTAGTAGGATTCTATGAAAATATAATTTAGATTTCTACTCCGCCACTTTTGGCTAATCGCGACAATGAGCTTTGTTTTAGTGCTAGTGACGATTAGTGTTTGTTTTAAACACTAATTACAATCATGTGTAATGACATGAATGCTAAAAAAATGTAATATATATGTAAAAACCACTCACACTAAACTGTAGGCAATTATCGAAAACCACAAAAGGGATAGCTGAATAAAGAAAAGAAGAAACATCTTACAACAATAATGACGAAACACAACAGTCGTTGATCGGTGTAGCGACTGCCGCCATTGCAGTAAAGTTAATGAAGCTTCGATTTCAGATTAGAACCAATGGATTGTCTGTTGTATGCAATATAATAGCTGTCTCACTTCAAAACCTAACAACATTCTAGGCTGAATATGACGACATGGTTTAACAAGCCATAACGTAATGTGAGGGCCTGCCTGATGTCGTAGTGGTAACCGCGTCGCCTTGTATTCAAGGAGTCCCGGGTTCGATACTCGGTGGAGGCACATAGTAGTTTAAACTATAGGTCCAGTCCCGATTACACTTTATGTGCATAGAGTGAACTTAAAACAACAATTCAATTCAAGGGGTCTTGGGTTCGATACACGGTGGGGGCTCATTGCACACCTGTCTATTTAGTCTCAATACGTCATTCATGAGTTATAGTACACTATATACAGTGTGTGCGTGTGTGTGTATAAAAGAGAGTATATGTGTATTTACCAGAGTGTGCTCTTACATAAATTGATAAAAAGCAGCAATATAGAACCTGATAGGAAATAGTAAAAAATAAGGTTTTTTCACATGACAAAGTAATTAGTTTAGTTTCTTAAATATAAGAAACATAAGTTAATTACAAGAAATATAAATGCAATGCACTAAATAAGTACAATTGTTTGGTTTGAACAGTACTCTAGTGTTTCTACCTAGGCGTCTGTAGTGGTAAATTATATCCAGTCCTTAAGATTTTTGTCCTTCCATTCATCCACAGCGTCGCGATTAGTCACAAAAGCAAAAAGCGAAATCTTTTGCTTGTTATAATTTCTACTTTTCATGCAATCACCTACACTATAGTACTAAGTTTAGTGAATTTTGTCGTCTTCCTGATTGGTCTGTTAAAGTTAGCAATCAATAAATATATACTTACATAGAAAAATCCTGATATACTTGGTTTCTCAAAAGTATGTACAATCAGTGTTCTTGCTACATTTAGCACCTAATATAGTTAGTGTTGCCCACGGGACGAGACGGGACAGGCTTTTAAAAATTCGAGACGAGACGAGTTTGATCATGTGTCCCGAGACAAACGAATATTTTCGAGACGAGACAGCATTTCACAGCATTTCCACGAGACGAGACAGGCCAAAGTCTCGTCTCGTGGGCAACACTAAATATAGTATAAATTGAAATCTAGTTAGTGTTGGGCTGTAAGATGTTCTGGTACATGTAGTTACTTGAAATAGCAAATATCGGCTGTGTAACTGGTAAAGCACTCAAAAAATCAACTTCGTTTCCTTCGAAGAGGTCCTGTGTTTGACTCCCCCCACTGGTTCGGACTACACGTTAAACTGTAGGTTTAGTCCTGATTAGCCTGTCTGAGCATAAAAGTGGGCTTAAAAGCAAACTAACAAAATCGTCTTCTGGATAATTCGTGACATAACTTCTTTTCTTTATTTCAGCTGCATCTACAGATTCTGTTGATATTTTCGGTTGATTATGTGTGGGACGTGGATTTCTAAATAGGATAAGCCACTCATTAGCAATTGAATAATTCTGTAGCTTTTCCATACATAACTGGTTTATTAAAATTTATTCTCTTCAGTATTGTAGTGATTATTGTGATTCCTTCTATTAGTAGAATGAATATAAAGTTGATATTTCGCATACCATATTGATATTTGAAGATGACAGGTATATAAAAATTGTAATGAAATAAAAAAGGGAAACTTCTGGAATTTCAATTCAGAGCTAATTAAAACTATATTAAACTCTCTAGCATACTTAAACCCGAAGGTTTATGGCTGCAGAAACAGAAGCCTTCGATCTGTCCCTATTCGGGGCAAGATCAATCCAATCTTTCCCATCTTTGCCGATTTATTTTAGGTCCATCTCAACGTTATCCCTCCATCCTCGTCTTGGCCTTCCTTCTGATCTTTTACCATCAGGTTTCCCAACAAGAAACCTGTAAACTATTCTTTCCTCTGCCATTCGTGTCACATGGCCTGCTCATCATCTAAGTGTTCTTGATTAAATTATTCTAATAATAATTTAAAAAGTCGAAATAAACAATAGTTTTGCCGGAGGAAGTAACGCTAAGATTATGTTTTTATTTGTTTATTTGGAGATTATTTTAACCATACCCAGGTCGGGATTTATATACGTATGTGGAGGCCCGCAGCTGCAGTCCACAAGTTCAACCTAAATTCTGATCTAATCTTGATCATACCCTGCGTAATTTTGAGCTCCTAAGCCTACTATATGCTTTTAATCATGGAAGTATTAATTTCATCACAGTTTTTGTTTCAATAGCTCTAGTAATTACTTTCACTTTCTAATGACAAAACAGGCTTTTTATGGGTTGATAATATGTGAATATTTCTAGCATATATAATATAAGTAAATTATACATGTTATGAACACCAGAATACACTTATTTATCGAATCATTCATATATCTCCAAGTATAGGCTATATAGTTATTGAATTTGATTGGGTGGGCAATCGGGTGGGCACAGGAATTTTTGGGTGGGCGCTTGCCCACCCGTGCCCACCCCTGTCGCCGTCCCTGAAGGCACGAGCGGGCATAATTGTAGATTTTCTTATTCACAGAGCAAAAAGACATATCCCACAGCTGACGACGTTTTTGCTTTGGGCACCATGATGTTTGAAGTCGTGCATGGAAGGTTACCATTCTTGGGATCCGCGAAAGATATTTTGGACAAGAAGAAAACCAGAAAAATTGATTGGGATAAGGAAATAACTGTATCCAAAAATTTCGTGAGCTTAATAAGGTTAGTAACAACCAAATTTGAAGGGTAAGACTGACAATTTTGCGCCAGTTGTGCATTTACTTCAGTATCATGCGAACTAAAAAAATCCTGGTTTATGAGATAGTATGATTTTCTCCCCATATTTCAAGTGGAAGCATTTTTTTATGTTGATTACACTGCACAACACGAAATTTGTCCTTTAGATGAAAATGTGTGATTCTAATGTATTTGTGCAATTTGCAATTTGTACAATAAACCATAATAGTAACTAATAAATTATAGCAAGAATATGTTAAGAGATGAGGAAAGAATAGAAAATGTCTAGCATTACAAGCCCTTGATTATTATTTGTGTGTGTGCGTGTGTACTGCATTAATTTTCTCGGACAGTGGCACACTAGCGTACACAAGGTTTGTTGGGTTTTTTTTTCGGACGGGGCTAGAATTGTAAAGATGGATATTACATAACTGCGTTATATTGTGGAGTGGTTGTGGTGTGTTTGTGTTTATATTGTGTTATAGTTGTGATGTGTTTGTGTGTGTCTTGTGTAGTAGTTATGCTGTCTAATGTGTTTGTGTTCGTCTTGTATAGTAATTGTGCTGTCTAATATGTTTTTGTGTTTGTCTTGTGTAGTAGTTCCTCCATTCATATTGGGGGTTAGGCGTAGAGCTGACAACTCTGCACTGTAAAAAGACATGTCAAGAAACAGAAATATAAGGCCATGGATGTTCCCAAGGTAAAATATTCCGGAGGTAAAATAGTCCCCCGTTCGGATCTCCGGGTGGGGACTACTTTGGGAGGTCCCTGGACTAAGGATAAGATCTACGTTAGGAATAAGGATATTAAATTAGGCACCTGGAATGTTCTGAGCCTTTACCGGCCTGGGACATTTCAGTGTACAGTTAATGAGATAGTGAAGTATAAATTAGATGTAGTAGCTGTCCAGGAAGTTAGGTGGCCAGGAGAAGGGAATTGTAAAACTAAAAATTATACTTTTTTCTATGATTGTCACGGTATCTAGTGACATGTAAAACGCAGTTCGATATAAATTAATTTTTGTTTATTGATTCATTTTATGCACAAACATGAAAGTGTGAGGTTTGATTTTATTTTGTGAATAAACTTGTATCCGAGCCAGACGTCGGGATTTGGGAGATGGGGTTTTTCTTGAGTGACAGCCGCCGCTTAGAACATGACATATTTGAACCAACCCGGAGATAAGGAAAGATTATTTTCGCCGCTACCGGGCTTGAGTCGCAGCAGGCGTTCGAACCCATGTTCACGGATGACCAGGAAAATCAGCTGGAGCCCAAGCCTGCAAGGATCGAAGACGCCTCGGTGACCGAGTTTCAAGACAATGGACACAGGTCATTCGCATCTCCTCCAAAAGCGAAGCCAAGCTACCTGAGCGTGGGTTTCAACGGACGAATTTGATTCTCTTATAAATATACGGTGCTACCATCCCAGACACAGTTTTTACCCGGATTTCATAGAGAGAGCATCTCCGCGCTACACTCTCGCGTGATCATTGCTTTGTGTCCGTGAACTTTGTTTCCTTACGTACTGTGAGCGACTTGCAGATAGAGAGTTACCAGTGTGCGCCTCATTTTGGTGAAGATTACGCGGTGATTTGTTTTTGCCAAGCGTGGACTACATAAGGATGGAGGGCTAAGGAAGATAGAGAAGGGGGGGCCGTCGCTTCCCCGGCACCTGCAACGACGCCGAAGCCAGTCAGACGACGCCAAAACCAAACACTGCCCAAAGCCCGAAGGACGTTTCCAGACCGACGTTCCAACCGAAGCTCGTTACCAGAAGGAGAGATTGAAGGACGACTCCAGAACGACCCCGAATCGAAGCCCGTTACCAGAGAGAGAGATGATTGCAGATCGACGTCCAATTGATGCCCGACACTGGAGAGATTCCTGACCGGCGCGTGACCACGTACATCCGACGCTAGTGGCAAGAGGAACGCCCGAAGTACTAAGGAGGTGCAAGTACACCAGATCGTCGCAATTATTCTTCGTCGCGATCGACCTCGGAGGACAATTTCGCCACAAAGGAACCGTGTGCAAGCCCCGCGTCCAGGAGAGATGAATGACCACGCAACGTAGCAGAGTCTGGTAGAGTATACTTCAGAGGGTCTATGTTCAGGTAAACGTGCGTCGTTAGTATCAACACCGTGCTGTTAATGCCGAAGTCTCACTTATTTGCAAAGTTACTCAGGAAACCCCGAACCTAATTTCCGCATCTGATAATTTTTGGTATTGTTGTAAAAAGGGGTTATTTCATGTTCAGATGTTCTAATTTAATTGTCTGCATTCAGCGTTAGAAGCTCCATTTCATTTCTTTAATATTTAGTATAAATTGTCAAAGTGTGCTCCATTTCTTGTGTAACCGACCGCCCCGTCGCGCCATTTAATTTGTCAATAGTTGACTGATGAGTCCCTTTTAATTGTGGAAAGCGTAGTTGTTTTTATTGCAAGGTCGTGTGCGTGAAATAGTATTATTTGTTGCATAGTGGTTTTTAAGGTAATTTTTGCTCGCGCCGACGATTGATTAGTGTATTCCGGCAGCTGGAGCCAATTAAGTTTTTGCATCACTATGTAATTGAGTAGTTGTTCTCATTGGACGAGAGAGGCTTGTGTGTAATACCCCCGTCCGAGAAACTTGTATAATGTCGTGCTTACGACTAGATGCATACGTTCATTCGAACGAAAGATTTAACCACGCCGACCCAATTGTCTTAGTTAACCGCTTTCCGAGGGCTGGCACTTAAGTTAATTTAAAAGAGCACAGGAGCTGGCAGACAAATGCCCTAAATTCACATTAAGGTTTAAAAATTAAAAGGAATGATATGTTAATGAGATCCATGATTTGTATCCATACTTCACATGTAAAAATACCTCATGTGTGTGAAAGAGAGATAGAGTGAATGTTGTGAGAGTGAGGAGGCTTTGTAAACAGTTGTTGATTGCAATATTTTTTTGTTGTTACAATATATATTCACTTTTTTACCGTTCGTCAGTGTTGTTATTTGACGTTTTTCAGGTACCAGATATTATGCTATTAGTGTTTTATGATTGTTCGAATCTACATATCAAAGGTAAACAAAACAGTGTAACTTTTCAAGGTATTAATCTCCGCCTCGCAATAGTATGACAATAAACGACCGTCTCAGTACCGAACTTGATAACTGGACCGTGAGTCACGACCGGTTTCCCGTACACATAACGACGTTTGGCCCCGTGCCGGGGTATGATTGACACGTCATTTCGGGGACCGTGAGTGCACTCGTTACATGGTGGTACTGAAAATCATAATTTTGGAACAGGCTTTTTCATAAATAATAGAATTATCTCTGCTCTTAAAACAGTAGAATTTATTAATGATAGGATATCATATGCAGTTTTACAGGGTAGGTGGTGTAAAATTATTTTAATAAACATACATGCACCAACGGAAGATAAAGATGATAATACTAAAGATGATTTTTATACAGAGTTAGAACAGGTCTTTGATAAATTTTCTCAGTATGATATGAAAATTCTGTCAGATGACTGTAATGCACAGATTGGCAAAGAATAGACATTTAAACCCACGATTGGTAAAGAAAGTCTTCATGAATTAAGTAATGATAATGGTATAAGATTGATTACTTTTGCAACCTCAAAGAATTTAATTGTGAAAAGTACCACTTTTAAACATAAAGATATCCATAAATATACCTGGTCTTCTCCAGATGGTAAAACTCATAATCAGATAGATCATATTCTCATTGATAAGCAGGCCCGTAGCTAGGCAGGGGCCAGGGGGGGCTGAGCCCCCCCCTGGCATTGTCGTCAGCCCCCCCTGGCGTTGTCGTCAGCCCCCCTGGTATTAGGTAAAACTATTGCATAATTTGTTTGCCGTGACAAGTGAAAATGTAGAGTGTGGATATTATTTGCTCATAACTTGATAGAAGGATAAATTCACAGTACATGAAGAGCAGCTATCACATTTGTTCATCTTGTTTATAAACCGAAGTTTAAGTAACGGGAAGTATTTAGAAGGTTCTCTAAAGTTCTTCCACAGGGGATCTATGCACCTTCGCTCCCCCTCTTTCGGCTTTCCCTTGTATAGCAGGTCCTTCCCATCTGGATCAAAGGTCATCGGCTCCCAAGTTTTGCGAAGGGAAGTTTTATTGCCCGGTCGGGGGTGGAATATAAGGGCTTGCCCATGCCCTGTCGGGGAAAACATTGACAAAGACACTTGGTTGAGTTCTTCATTCCTGTAAAGAAGGTTTCACGTTTGGGCGGGTGTTATTGTGTTTCGTATCTTCGTAAAACTGATTCGTGTGATAGTGAGTGGTTTTAGCATGGTTTTAGTGACGAATAATATAACCATGTTTCGTCCTTGGTGTGTAGTATTGTGATATTTTAACGATTCCCCAGCACCATGAATAAATTTATAATTCGTAAAAAAAAATCTGAATCTTTGACCACGGCGACCACCGTACCTACTCTTTCCCCATCTACGGCTGCCTCCGATCAAGAAGAGGATTTCTTGCCTACGGAAGTAAAGGACATTTCCAAACCAGGTGAGGAAATTAAACAGCTAAAACTCAAACATTACCCCCGAAATGCTGATGGACGATGTTTTCAAAGTGACTGGTTTAAAAGGTCCAAATGGTTAGAGTATTCACAATGTCTAGATGCAGCATTTTGCTATGCTTGTAGACAATATCGGCCTTTCGGTAAAACCAAAGCAGGGCTAGTGAAACATGATGCGACACTTACACACGTAGAAGCAATGTCAAGGTGGGCAGAAAAGCAAAACCGTTCGTTGATGGGAAAATCTATCTCTACACTAGTGAATCAGAATGTTCTTGAAAAGAATCAATATTATATCAAGAGCATTGCTGAAGTTATTCAGTTCCTTGCAATAAACGAATTGCCTCTTAGGGGAACGTACCACTTAGAAGAACATGAGGAACAAAGCCTGTTTCGAAATCTTTTCGAGTTCACGCTTCGAAAAGATGAGAAACTGGCAGACTGTTTTAAGTAGGTGCCTAAAAACGCATCTTGCTTGTCCCCTGAAATTCAAAATGACATTATTGAAATAATGGCTGACATCGTACATGAAAACATTGTTAGTGACATTAATGCTGCATATGTTCCTTTGTATACTTTGCTTGAAGATGGTACACGAGATAAAAACAACAGAGAAAACGTAGCCATAGGAATCCGCTATGTAAAGAATGGGACAGTCACGGAATCAATTCTGTGCATAGAAACACTGTCAGCTTTTGATGCAGAGTCTTTTGCAGATCTAACACTAAATATTTTTCAGAAATATGGTTTGGATAGTGCGAAATTCCTCAGCCAGTGTTTTGACGGGGCTTCAGTTATGAGTGGGAAGAAAGGGGGTGTGCAAGCTTTAATCCAGCAACGGCTTGGGCGTCTAATTCCTTACGTTCATTGTTTTAACCATCGGTTACATCTGGTAATTGTTAAATGCGTGGATGAAATTTCTCCAATTAAACACTTTTTTCGAACAGAGTTCCATGTTGCACAATTTTCTAAAAAAAGGGAAAAGTTGCCATTTTATACGAGGGGAGAAGTCTTTCGCGACTTTTAGAACAACGTTGGTCAGGACATTTAAAAATGACGAGAACAATATTTGAAAACTACAGAGATATAATTCATGTTTTGCAGTTGGTGAAAAATGGAAATTTTAACGGGGATGACGTAGCAGCAAGTGTTGGTTTGCTTGTAGTTTCGGTTTTGCTTAGTGTTCATGAAAAAGATCCTTGAAATATTAAGCCCAGTTGATAAAATGCTTCAAGCACGTAATGTTCATTTGGATGCTGGTAGAAAGATGATTGAAGCTGCCACAGAAACATTAAGGAGCATGCGTCAGGATGATGTGTACGAAGGCATTCTGCAAGAAAGTAATGCACTGCTAGAAGAGGATGGAATTCAGGACGAGATTGTTGAGCACCCCACGAGAAAGAGAAAACGAAATACACAGTTGCAAGACTTCGTTATCACTGACGTCCTAGGAGAGGAAAAGCTCACATCTCTCACACAAATATTCTACGAATGTTTAGATCTTGTGCTAACAGAAATAAATAGACGTTTTACCAATAACGACGACTTATTGGAGGCTATATCATCGGCTGAGTCCCTTCAATTTAGTAACATTGAATATTTATCATCCTTTGGAATCACCATTCCGTCAAAAGAGGAACTAACTGTTGCCAATGCATATCTCAAAAAACTGGATTCCCCTGATACTTTTGAAGAACTGTACAAAACTAGAATGGCCTACGAAGACACTTATGCTCTACTTGCTGGCATAAGAACTTTTGCATGCAGTACAGCGTTGTGTGAATCCACTTTCTCTGTGTTAACCCGCATCAATAGCCCTCAGAGACTGTCAATGTGCAGCAAGCGCCTGGCAAATCTTGTTTTTCTGGCATTTGAGAAGAAACGAGCATCGAACATAGATATGTCGAGACTGCTTCACAGGTTCAACAACATGAAGAATCGCCGACTCCAACTTTTTTAAGGCAGAGGTATGTACTGTAGTCACTATTATTGAATATTGTGCATTTTTCATATGCTAACTAACTAACTAACTAACTAACTCTCTAGCCTTCTTAAACCCGAAGGTTCATGGATGTAGCAACACAGGTCTTCCTTCTTTCCCTATCTTGAGCAAGATCTATATACTCTTTTCCATCCCTACTGATTTCCCTTAGGTCCATCTCAACGTTGTCCCTCCATCTTCGTCTTGGCCTTCCTACAGGTCTCTTACCATCAGCTTTCCCAACAAGAATCCTGTAAACTCCTCTTTCCTCTCCCATTCGTGCCACATGGCCTGCCCACCTAAGTCTTCTTGATTTAATTATTCTAAAAATATCTGGACATGAATACAAATTGTGTAGTTCGAAATTATGTAACCTTCTCCACTCACCTGTCTCCTCATCCCATTTAGGTCCAAAGATTTTCCTAAGGATCTTATTTTCAAATACTCTCAATTTATGTTCCTCTTTCAATGTAAGGGACCAAGTTTCACATCCATATAATACTACAGGCAAAATTACTGTTTTGTATATTTTAACTTTTAGTTTCTTAGATATTAAACGAGAAGACAAAAGTTTATGAAGAGAGAAGTAACATGCATTTTTCATATGGGATACAAATATTTGTGTAATCAAAAGTGTATGAAGTGTTTAGTAAGGAATGAGGTCAGTAGCATTCAATTAACACTTCGAGAGATGACCGTGTTTTAGAAGATATTGAAAAAGAGGGTATTATTTGTATTATATTTCTATTTCTTTAATGTTTTAACTTAATGACCCCCTTAACACACACAAAATAGCTTACCTTTATTTAATGTGAAACGTTTTTTTAAAAAGTCACGTGATAAACCGTGAGCCCCCCCTGATAAACCGTGAGCCCCCCCTAGAGATCAATTCTAGCTACGGGCCTGTTGATAAGAGAAGGCATACTAGTATAATTGACGTTCGTACACATAGAGGTGCTGACTGTGCCAGTGACCATTATTTAGTAATTGCTAAATTAAGAGCCCGTATCAGCGTCACTCGAAAAACGCACCGGACAGATGTCAAATTTTCTTCCTAGTCTTGCCAATATTGATTCCATTTCCCCCTTCGAACGCAAATCCATTGCATGGTAGACCGTTTGAGACTTTACTGGTGGGAGGGTTGCTGTGTCGAAAGAAACAGAAGACAAGGTTCCCTGTCCGCTACTCCCCCCCCCCCCAGGGGAAGGTCAGGCTCTGACCATAATAGACCTTTCTTTTGAGCCCGAACGTTTATTATAACTCCGAGCCGAGAGGGTTTCTGTGACAGGACAACACATGTTCCGAGTGTCTGAAAGAAGAAAAACACACATTGACGAACTTCGCAATACAACTTACATGTAATAGAGCCAAGGACTATTTAGGGGAGGCGGGGTGTCCAGGGAGTACGAATCTTCCGCGAGAGACTTACTAAAATTAAATTATGTAAATATGCTTGTTTTGTTTAGCATCTGTCGTATAATCGAGATAGGTGTATTTCCGTCAAACTTATTGTAAGGGAAGGATTACATTGGGGTCATACAACTTTGGATGACTGTATCAAAGAAGATTTATACACACCACTACCTAAGTAATATGCTTAAATATTAAATTAAGAGCTTTACTTTTCGTCAAATGGATCTAACATCCTTTTTCGTTATTCAATAAATATTCAATTCCTTATCTGTTTCACAATCACCTTGCCAGGTCAGTTGTTTTTATACAAATTGAAGCGATCTTAACTATTCATGAGCTAGATAATGAATACGTGCTGTTATATTCCTATTCTTATGCCATCTTTTCCCATTCATGTGATAACAATATTAATTAATATTTTAATATTATTAATTTAATATTACTGTTATTTTAACTTGTTTTTATTATTAGAAGAAGGTACCAACATCATAGGCGTGCGCAGACCCCTGATAAGGGGGGGAGCAAAAACCTTGAAAATCAGATCGGCAAAGAAAAACCTCATTTTATCTCACCGTTTTAGTTTTTTGCATTGATGTGATATATATATGTGTGTGTGTTTGCGCGCGCGAGTGTGTATATTATATATATATATATATATATATATATATATATATATATATATATATATATATATACCTAGGTATTAACATATTATTTAAATACATTACGTAATCTATTCATCCGCCCCTTAACAAACCAACAGCAAAATTTATATAGATTGTCTCTGAAATGTGAGCTCTCGTTTTCCTCCAAACCAAACTGTTATAGCAGCAACTGTATGAATTACTTATTCGTTCTTACTTTCTTTCCTGGTAATTTACAATGTATTGGAGAAAAGAAACTGCGAGCGAAGCGAGCAAGAAAATTTTTCGATCCAAATTTTTGAAAGTTGAAAACAGTATTGATTTAATAGGGCGCATGGGACGGCATGGCATTCTTTTTTACAATTTTTCTCAATCAGATTGTTCGGCGCCCAGTGCCAACTCCCGCTACTTCCTAGCTACGGCTCGGAAGTTGACAAGACTGCAAGAAAAGCAGGTATCCCGAGCGAAGCGAGAAAGAAAATTTTACGAAATGTATTTTTATTTGTATAAAATTTAAAGTCGAGGGGACAATTGTCCCTCTGTAACCCTCTGCAAGTGATCCTGACCGTCTGGAAGAAATAATGAAGATGGACGTGAAAACTAATTCCGTCTTGAGTATCCTTTTGTCCTGCTACTAGTAGATTCTGCTAGTCTTGCTTTCTTTTAATTCAATGATTTCCGTCCAAGGTTGGAAAAAGGCATAAGCAATGCCCCCTGTCCCATTGTGGTTGCGCCATTTCCTTTTAGAGTATAATATTGTTTAATAACATCGACAATATTGCTCTCCACTAAATTTCTAGGTGAAAATATAATAATATAGGGGCATGGAACGTCTGGAAGGGGGGCAAGGATGACCACACCTTGAAAACGAAGGTCAACCTAAAAGTATATATTTCACAAGTATAATGAGATTTCAGTCATAGTAATTTACATTAATTATTATGTAATGGGGACGCAGGAATGCGATAATTTCAAATTCAAGTGGTGTTTTTTGAGAGGACAGTACTAGTATCGGGGTAATATGCCCAATGAAAAAATACCTTTCTTGTCCCTTTGTGGAAAAATCTGCGAACGTCCGTGATTAGGGGGCAATCAACCCCCCCCCCCGCCCGTGCGCACGCCTCTGACCAACATATATGGAATAGTTTATAACATCGAGTAGCAGGATATCTCTCCTGTATGGTGCTGTAAACTAGGGAAATAATGACGATTTTTTGTAGTAGTGCATAGCTATTCACCCTGTTGCGACACATGTGCAGAACAGGCGGAAGACATTCTTTTGTGTTTTCTGCAGTTGGTGGATTATCCTAAGTGAGATGATTTTCATGTTCTTTCTTTTCTTAACGTAATAAAAACGTGTCTTACAACCTAAGGCGTCATGCTTTGTGCTCTGCCTGAGGATGAATTGTATGATGAAACTGATGAACGGACACTCACAAAGAGCATCCATGCCGGGATTCGAACTCCCGGATGTGCTAACCACTTCACCACGGAGGCCAGTGCTAATGCACATGAATATCAATCCAAGTTAGCCATTTGGGATCATTGGGAAAGTCGTGTAGTTAGTAAAATGTGTACTTTTAGCATTTTTGATACAATTAAAACTATTTACAGCCAATGCATATTACTCATATTGAACCGGAACGACGAATTTGTGAATTTACTACAGGACTTTTCAAACATCCGCAGATAAGGCTAATACAGTTTCTTGTTCATATCTATCATAGTTATCCTGAAATACACGTATGTCAGTTTTCACGCAGCTTACTAGTTTCCAGATATGCTTGATTCTGTTAACTGTACACTCCTCTTATTCATAGTTGCGAACTCTCTCTCCGGATCCGAGCATGCATGTGAAAAAGAACTGAATCACTCCGCCACGGGGGACAGCTTTTCTGATTGTAGTTTGTCATTCGAGTATTTGCAATGAACATAATTGTCAGCGATGTTTTCTCAATCCTTTCATCGTTACATCGTTATTGAAAACATCCGAGAGGCAAAAATACGACATTAAGGAATTAAAAGACTAAAGAAACTAACTAACTCTTAAATGTTAATAATTAGAAAGATTATAAGTGAACCTTCCCGCCTCGGTTAGCGGTAATAATGATGCTTTGTAATCGACGGGTCACGAGTTCGATCCACGGTTAGGGACATTTAATTAAGTGGCTCGGATTCCACTATAGGCTGTAGGTTTTGTCCCGATTAGCCTCTGTGCAACTAAACATTGCAATTTAGTGCAAAAATCAGCAAGCTTGGGCAGTTTTATTCCTTGTAAGCCTAGGTCTTCATGTTAATAAATTATTATTTATGACGTTGGAAAATAATTTATGCCGAGTGGCCAATTTCTATTCCATGGAGAAGAATCAGATGTGAAACATATATAAAACTATTGGTAGTTATTTTCACTACTAATCACATCTGCCCAGTGCGAGAGCTGCAACTGTATCCATTGATTTATGTCAATGATATTGATAGTCAATGCTTTTGTCTCCTAGTGTAGGTGAATTTGCACTGAAAATATGTTTGTTCTCTCAGTGTTACCTTCACAATACAATTGGTAACATCCTCCAACTTATAAAAATTAATTTTTAACACTCGCTCCTAAAATAGTGACATGATTTACATAGGATAATAATTGTTATCATTTAACTTCGTAGGCATCGTATTATCATCGTTTGACCCTCCAACAACCAAACAGCAATCCCACAGCCTCTGAACACATCCACCTACCAGATAGGCAGCAGAGTATCTGTAAATTTTTTTGGCAAGTTTGGAGACTTGTGATTTAACAATTACTTAGTACGTATTAAATAATCAATGTCCGTTGTTGATCCATGCAGATCTGCAGCTGCCACCTCCAACCACGATTTTACGTACAACACGTTGCAATAATCTTGCGATCTTATAAAAGCAGGAAATGTACTTGAACATTGCAATGGCCTTGCCCTAAGGGAAGTTTTATAATGGAAAATACTACGTAAGATAGCTTCTACTTCTTTAATTTTCGATCGAAAGGCGTCTACCGTACTATAAAAATCTGGGGGCTACAGGGAGCTTAGATATGTTGTTGGGGTTTCATCCCTCCTGACCTCCTTGTAGCTCCGTCCCTGGCTGTATGTATTTCGTCCAATGAGTACAAGCTAGCAAAACTGTGAATTTCAACAAGTTTGTAGGTAATTCTGCAGCTGTTCATAAAAACAGACGTATATTATTAGTTTCTTGCTGTGGTTCACTTTCCCATTTCAGCAAAAAAGTATTCACACTCTTTGCATACGGTGAGTAAATGGGGGGGAAGGGAGAAGTTGCCCCTTAATAGCCTCACTTAGAAATTTAGTGCAGAGGAATCTAATAACAGTTCTTAAACAACATTATGCTTTTATAGAAATAAAAGTAAATACTATTTTCAAACCTACGAAAGTTCCAAGTAACTACGTAAGGAAAGGGTAGTGTATTACTTCCTATGTAATTGGACTCTCCCACTAGCAAATTTCTTATTAACACCTCCACATATTTTATTCTTTAGTTGTATTATCTGTATGTGTCTGCAGAATAAATTGCCCATATATTGCACATGAATAAATTATGTGTAGTTCTTTTGAATTTGCGGTACTAAACCACGTTTATACGTACAATAGTCTTTGAACGGCAGAGATGGAAAATAAAGCGCCAGCAGAGAACAATGGTGCCACTGAAGTTGAAATTTATCTAATAAAGTGATTTTAGATGCGTCGGGACACACACGACCCTGTTTTGTTCCCATCAATGTAATAAAAACAGTGAGATGGAATGAAGGCTTTATTTCGTCAGCTGAACTCTTATCAAGGCCCTTGCTCCCCATAATCGGAGGATCTGAGCACGCCTAAAATTCCTTATACAGAAATAGTGTTATTTGTCGTATATCCAGAAAGTTGATTGATTTGCTTTATTTTACTTCGCTTTCTGTGCCACTTTTAGCCAATTTGCGAAGAAGGGAATAAGTGATGATATGATAAAATTGATGAATGGACACTCACAAACATCCGCGGCCAAGCCGGAATTCGAACCCGGGACCCCTGGCGTCGTAGCGCGATGTGCTAACCACTCCCCCAAGGTGGCCGGCCCCAGAAAGTTGAAAGTGAATGAAATTTCTATGGTGTGTTTTGTATGGTCATTATCAATAGTAAGTCTGTCATATTATTCAACTAAATAATGTCTTTGGAAAAGAAAAAACAACATATAATTAATGTATTTTATTTTACATAAGACCTATGCCTAAAAGTATTTTTGTATATGATGACACAGAACTATCTTATGTTGTGACTTCTTTGGGTCTGACTGTAATATATATATATATATATATATATATATATATATATATATATATATATGTAATTGGTGATAAAATAACGCAGTAAAGTATTAAGTAAATATATTTTATCCCCCTACTTACAAATCATGAAAGGAGCCAAATTCGAAATTAAGTTGAACGGACGTTCAAAATGTTTAACAATAGCACTATTTCCATCAAGTATTTTTTACCATTGACCCTCAGAAATATCTCAAACTGACAATGAACGTTCATTGAACTTATTTATGATCGACAGCTAAAAAGTCATTCATTTGCGTGACTGGTTGATAATCCACCACCAGATAGAATTTACACAATATTTACCTAAAAACTTTGAGTAAAGTCACCTTCCCCCTAAAAAAATCCCTTGGTAATGGACTTTCGTGTTCTCACAAAAAAAAAAAGTTATAATTTGGCACAATTTTTCTTTTGCAGGCAAACCTTTTGTAAAGGTGTACTTGAGTCTGTGCAACCAGCCCTTCCCATTTGTGAACAATATACTGGAGAAATCCCCCGTTCTTCACTGTTGTCATTGCACTACAACCCCATCGTGATTTAGTATTAGGATATAGCGTAGTGAAGAACTGTTTACAAGCATCGCCCAAACCATTGATTCTCCCCCAAAACCTTTCCCTGAATTCTTTTTTTCTTTTCCTAGCTCTCAGCATGCGGTTTTCTTGGAAGACCGGCCGATTGTGAAAGAAAAAAGGGCCGTGGAGGGGGGGGGGGTCGGGGTTGAGCGCGAGCGGTACAGAGGGGGAAACGGCTAGCGCGACCAGCTTAGAAACGTCAAAGTTAAAATTTACATACATTGCTCTGTACGTCGACGAACTACAGACATTCTAAAGAAAATTATGTAAGATCAGTTTCATTTCTTTGCTGTAGAAGAACAGTAGAAGCTTTCTTGTTCTTTAAAATGTTGATTTAAGTTATTACATATAATTGGCGAGCAAGTGAATTTTACGAAATTTTACGAAATTGAGATAAGGAAAACTACGTAATAAATAATGTATTTAAAAAAAGGCTTAACGACATAACAAATTTCATATTTGATCTTTAACTCAGTAAAATTTAAATGCCACACACTTGACTGTTCGAGCACAGAAGGTCGACGCAAGAACCTATTTTTTAGGTATCGTCACCAGCGGTGATACGGGCTCTTAAGAGAACGACTCTCAGTGATAAATCATAAGCAACAAAATCTAAAAGTTATAAAATTTGATACAGGAAAGTTTGCTGATGAGAGAATTAAGAAAGCTTACCAAATTAAACTGTCAAATATATTTGATGTTTTGCAGGATTTAAATGATGATGAAAATATAAATGAAACAGACATAAATAAGAATTGGGAACACATACGTAATGCAATAGAATCAGCAGCTAAAGAAAGTATAGGATACCATAAACCAAGAAAAAGTAAGCCATGGTTTGATAATGAATGTCATAATCTAATAGAAATAAGAAATCAGGCTAGACTTAGGTGGTTAAATAACTCTGATGATACAAATCTAAGCAATTATAATAGAATAAAGCGAGAAGTTAACCGCACGTTTAGAAGTAAAAAAGAGATTACTTGAAAAGCAAAATTAACGAAATTGAAACAAACAGCAAAAACAAAAATATCAGAGATTTATATAAAGGTGTAAATGAATTTAGAAAGGGGTGGCAACCTAAAGTAAACTTGATTAAAGATAAAGACGATGATTTTCTAGCTGACCCAAACGATATTCTAAATAGATGGAAGAACTACTTTAATGACCTTTTAAATGTCCATGTAGGAAATAAATCAGAAGTAAATTAAGTACACACAGCAGAACCTTTAGTTCCAGAACCTAACTTGACTGAAGTCAAAGATGCTATTAAAAGGCTAAAGAATAACAAAGCACCTGGCATTGATTTAATACCAGCTGAGTTAATTAAATATGGTGGAAATTCATTAATATGTCAAATTCATAAATTAATTTGTTTAATATGGAATAAAGAAGAAATCCCTCAACAGTGGAAAGAATCCATAATTGTTCCTGTGTTTAAAAAAGGTGATAAAATGAACTGCAGTAATTACCGTGGAATTTCTCTACTCTCAACAACATACAAAATATTGTCTAACATTCTTTTAACAAGACTAACCCCATATGCTAATGAAATTATAGGTGATTATCAATGTGGATTTAAACGTAACCGATCAACTACAGATCAAATTTTTCACATCAGACAGACACTTGAAAAAAAGTGGGAATATAATCAGAATGTTCATCAGCTATTCATTGATTTCAAAAAAGCATATGATTCGGTAAAAAGAGATAAATTATATAATATATTAGTACCTAGGTAGAGTTTGGAATACCTAAGAAGCTTGTTAGTATGATAAAAATATGCACCAGTGAAACAGAAAGTAAAATTCGTGTGGGTAATAATAATATGTCTGACAAATTTACAATTCATGATGGGTTAAAACAAGGAGATGCATTATCTCCATTGCTCTTTAATTTTGCCTTAGAATATGCTGTAAGGAAGGTAAAAGAAACTAAAGAAGGACTAAAATTAAATGGTGTGACTCAGTTGTTAGCATATGCAGATGATGTAGACTTACTGGGGGATGATGTGAATACAATTAAGAATAATGCTAAAATATTTTTCAAAACAGCTAAAGAGATAGGTTTGGAAGTTAACAAAGAGAAAACTAAATATATGTTTACAGGCCGAAACCAAGTGTTAGGTAATAATCAAAATCTAATTATTGATAACAACTCGTTTGAACCAGTTTCCAAATTCAAATACTTAGGAGTAATATTAACAAATGAAAATTATATTAAAGAGGAAATAAAAAGTAGGCTTAATTCAGGAAATGCATGTTACTTCTCTCTTCATAAACTTTTGTCTTCTCGTTTAATATCTAAGAAACTAAAAGTTAAAATATACAAAACAGTAATTTTGCCTGTAGTATTATATGGGTGTGAAACTTGGTCCCTTACATTGAAAGAGGAACATAAATTGAGAGTATTTGAAAATAAGATCCTTAGGAAAATCTTTGGACCTAAAAGGGATGAGGAGACAGGTGAGTGGAGAAGGTTACATAATTTAGAACTACATAATTTGTATTCATGTCCAGATATTATTAGAATGATTAAATCAAGAAGACTTAGGTAGGCAGGCCATGTGGCACGAATGGGAGAGGAAAGAGGAGTTTACAGGATTCTTGTTGGGAAACCAGATGGTAAGAGACCTGTAGGAAGGCCAAGACGAAGATGGAGGGACAACGTTGAGATGGACCTAAAGGAAATCGGTAGGGATGGAAAAGAGTATATAGATCTTGCTCAAGATAGGGACAAATGGAAGGCCTGTGTTGCTGCAGCCATGAACCTTCGGGTTTAAGAAGGCTAGAGAGTTAGTTAGTTCCATGTATCACGTGTCATTTAGCCAAAAACACAAAATTTGAAAGTTACATAAGAAACGTATGGTACAATAGCCGAAAGTGTGTTTAAGAATGACTATGAGTGGTACTAAGGCACGAGTGAAAGTTAGTAGTAAACTGAGTGAAGAGTTTAAATTCAATACAGGAGTGAAACATGGGGATGGCCTTTCGGCAGTATTATTTAATCTAGCATTGCACAAAGTAATGAATGTAGTTGATAAAAAGGGAACCATATTTGGAAAATCCAGTCAAATATGTGCATATGCAGACGATGTTACAATCATTTCTAGAACAATAATAACACTTAAGCAAATCTATGAGCAAATGGAAAGAGAAGCAATAAAAATAGGGCTCAATGTAAATGAAAAAAAGACAAAGTATATGAGAATGTCTAACTCTGAGATCAGAAGAGCACCTCAAGATCTGACAATTGGAGATAATAAGTTTGAGGGAGTTCCTTGTTTTAAATATCTGGGGACAATGGTATATAGTGATAACGATATGAGTAAAGTAATAAAGGAAAGAATACAGGCAGGCAATCGTGCATATTTTGCAAATATGCAGTTGTTTAGAAATAGACTGATCGCAAGAAATACAAAGCTTAAAATTTATAAGACACTGGTACGACCTGTTGTCACTTATGGATCAGATAATTGGACTTTGAAACTGTCAGATGAAAATGCCCTCAGAATATTTGAAAGAAGAATATTAAGAAAGATATATGGACCTGTGAGGGAAGATGACGACTGGAGAATAAGATATAATGCAGAGCTAGATGATTTAATAAAAGGCCAAGATATAGTGAGATTTGTCAAAGCCCAGAGAATAAAGTGGTTGGGGCATGTGGAGAGAATGATGGACGATAGGATGCCAAGAAGAATGTTGAAAGAAAAGCTTCACCACGCAAGAAGAAAGGGCAGACCACGACTTCGATGGATAGATGACGTCGCTGCAAACTTGCGGACAATGAAAATTAAAGGATGGAGGAGAAGAATTGATGATAGATTGGAATGGAGGCTGATTGTGGAGGAGGCCAAGGCCCACCAAGGGCTGTAGAGCCAGAAAGAGAGAGAGAGAGAGTTAGTTAGTTCCATGTATCACGTGTCATTTAGCCAAGAACACAAAATTTGAAAGTTACATAAGAAACGTATGGTACAATAGCCATATTGAGCATCCTCCACCTACTGTATTGTCTCCATGTTGATCCATACAAGGATGTACCCCCTCGTATTTCCAAAATCGATCAAACATCCCCTCCCTTTTCGGCTACGAATTTGCATTTCGAGCACTGTCTGGCAAGATTTTGTCGGGCTCAGTGACAGATCCTGTGGTGCGGTACTGGGCTTCGGAGGGGAAGGGGGGAGTGGCCCCTTCAACAGTTGGTTTCGCAGTTCCATAACGTTAACATTATACAAAATTCCTCTCCATAGACCTAATATGAAAATGAATATGACACATTAATGACACTGTAGTAGAAAATGTTAATTACTGAAGCGGTTCGTATTTGTTTGTCGACTGTCAAACAAATGTTTTGACCAATAATATAATAATACAATGCCAAAAATGTACACAATATTTAGCAAAACCATCTCCACAACAAGTACAATGTTGATTGAATTGATGTTTTAAATCCACTTTATGCACAGTAAGGCTAATCGGGACTGGGCCTAAAGTTTAAAGTGAGATCCGAACCACTATTAGCCTCCACCGGGTATTGAACCCGGGACACCTTGATTACAAGGCGACGACGCTCACACTGAAATGAAACTGTGGTATCGTCATCTTGCAGCAATGCAAAGACGTCTAGTAAATGCTCTTGAAGCAATTGATATATGCAGTGAAGTAATATTTCCCTGGGTAAACACACGTTTGCTCATATTATGTAGCCTACAATCCCGGTAACAACAACATCATATGAGAAATTATTCTCAACTTTGAGGCACTTGAAGACCTATCTTCGAAATACCATTTGCGAAGAAAGATTAAATGGGTTGGTTAGCTGTTCTGAACATTCACCGGGATATAAAAGTTACTTGTGACGACATACTGTCAGAACTCACACAGAATTTAAATTTCAGAATTTAAATTGTTGAACTGTGGTACCTTATTTATTACTGTCTTTAAGACATCAAGTAGTCTTAATCTCTTTAATGTTGTTACAATGTTGAGTGTACATATTTTTTGTTTAAAAATTATATTTGAGCAGTTAAATATAAAATATTAATAATTTGGAAATATTCAAGCAGGTGCTTTTATATGATGCAATAAAAACATGAAGCATCCATAGCAAATACATTGATTGCGTTCATTGGGGTAAAATCCAAGTATATTAATTATCTAATTTATTACAAGAAATTTGACCTGTGAACTGGAAAATGTGTTAGATTGATAACCCCCCCCCCCTTACGAAAATCCTGGGCACGCGCCTGGTGTTGTTCTCTATAAAACATTGCTTAAATTTGAATTTATGGTGTTCATGCAATAATTAACACATATTATTGTGGCTAAAATGAAATTATATGTGTGAAATACAAATTTTTTGGTTGACTTTAATTTTCCAGGGAGGGCCACGGCCCCCCTTCCGGACGACCATGATCCGAATCAAAGTGTGGACAATTTTTAACCCACCTTGGTGTACGAAGGGTTAAGGTGAAAATGACGTGTAGAATTTGAGATTTCAAGAACTTATTTCCAGGGGCGGCGCCAGAAATTTTTGACCGGGTGGGCAGAAGCTGTATATTGATAGATTAGGGTGGGCAGGAATAAATGTGTGTATATATATATATATATGCATGAAAGACACATATATGTACGACATATATGCATATGTATCCCCTTCTCTCTTATACTCCCGATTTCAATTCACCTCTTTTCCCTTTCCTTTTCATCTTTTCTGTTTTACTCCCTAAAGGTTCTTTCTTTCCCAGCTTGTTACCTCTTTATCCCTTTCACTTTCTCTCGTTCCATTCTTCAAATGTTTCTCTTAACTGCCATGCACACACACATCACATGTATGTGCGTGTCTGTTCGATGCCTTTCCTCTTTCTACATAATCTATTCTCGCATCTTGATCCACTTCTTTGTCTCCGATTGACAAATTATTTCAAGAAGTGTTTGTGTGCGTGCACCAATACATTCTAATCACATTCTTTCCTTCATGTCAATGTAGTGAAAGAAATGCGAATTGGTTGCGTCACATTTTGTCCTTCAAGTGCAAAAATACAAGGCACATACCTACTCTACTTTATATATTAGGCGACAGTGATAGAAATTGTGATGGTAGACAGTGGTGAAGGATTAAATTACTTTTTCGTAATTTAAATGCATGTTCCTCTTTATATTATTTTCATCATATGAGTTTTTGAATGAAAATCGGGGGTTAATGATCACTTTTCTTGGATTACAAGGGTATTAGAACTGACATCTGAGTGTTTGCAGTAACGGCTATCGGGTGCCAAAACTTGGGGGCTAGGACAGTTTACTTTTTTGCTAGAATAGTCTTAGCATTAAGAGACCATAGTGCGAGTGCAACAAGTGGCAAAATGTATCGGGGCTGGAGGGGAAATACACCCTCTTAAATGAACGCATCTTTTATGGTGGTGATATAACACGTTCCCTGTGAGTTCTTCCTGTATATTTTTTTCTCCAATGGCATAACGTTGTCGCCTTATAATGAAGAGGTTCTGCATAATGCACACTGGTTCGAACTCCACTTTAAACTGTAGTCTTAGTCCCGATTAGCCTATTTGAGCATAAAATTCGACTTAAAAACAAATAAACAAAATTTTCTTATGGATACTTTGTGACATACCCTTTCTTCTTTACTTCATCTGCATCTACAGACTCTGTTGAACATTTCAGCTAAACCTCTAATGCTTCTAAAGTTTAAACCATTCTCATCGTGATTGATTAGTTCTCTGACGCCCTCAAAAGAAAGCTTTCCTTCCAACCCTTTCTTGTTTTAATTCTACGTAGTGTTGCCCACGGGACGAGACGGGTCAGGATTTTAAAAATTCGAGACGAGACGAGATTGACCATGTGTCATAAGACAAACGAATATTTTCGAGACGAGACAGCTATTCCACGAGACTCCACGAGACGAGACAGGTCAAAATCTCGTCTCGTGGGCAACACTAATTCTACGTAAGTTAACCACAAGAAAAATCGCATAATTACGTAACTGATAGGCAAAATGTATGTGTGGAACTAGGATTTCTAAATAGAATTAGCCACCCATTATCAATTCAATAATTCTGTTGCTTTATCCAAACCCACATAACTGTTACATCAAAATTAATACACCTCGGTATTGTAGTGGTTATTGTGATTGCTTCTTATTAGTATTTATTAGTAGAAGGAATACAAAGTTGTTATTTTGAATACCATGTAGATATTTCAAAATGAAATATAAAAATTGTAATGAAATAAAGAAAGCCTACTTCTGCAATTTCAATGTAGACCTAATTAAAAAGTCGAAATAATTTATCGAGTTGCTGGAGGAAGCAACGCTGAGGTTTTTATTTGTTTATTTAGAGATTATTTTAATCATACGCAGGTACGCAGTCCGGGATTTATATATGTGAAGACCCGGAACTTACAACACCAAGACCCCACCCCATTCCCCTCCACAGTTTCAGTTATAACATTTCGCCAAGCTACGTGAGGTGGTTAGTTATACGTATTTCGACATTTTTTCATCACATCCGAAGTACCTAATTTTTTCTTTATGTGGTGCTTTTCAAAGCAGTTTTTTCCCCCAGTGAAGGCCTGGAGCTACAGCCCTCAAGCTCACCCTAAATCCTGATCTCATTTTGGCCATATCCTGCATAATTTTGCACCTCCTAAGCCTACTAGCTGCTTCTAATCATAGAAGTATTCAATTGGTCACAGTTTTCTTGTTTCAAGATCTCTAGTAATTCCTTTTGCTTTCTAATAGTAATGACAAAGTTAAATCAGCTTTTATGGGATGATTATATATGAACATTTCTAGTAAAGATAATATTCATGAGTAAAATATACATGTAATGAACACCAGAATACATTAATTTATTGCAACATTCACATATCTCTAAGTATATGTACTTAGTGAATTTGATTGGGTGGGCAATCGGGGGGGCACAGGAATTTTTGGGTGGGCGCTTGCCCACCCGTGCCCACCCCTGTCGCCGTCCCTGCTTATTTCCCAACGGCCGACTTTGTCGGGAAATTGCAATTTTTTCCTGTCTGAAATGTTTCGATTTGAAAAATTTCCTAATTTTAAAATTATGATAAATGATTCCAATGTTCCATTTTGACCTGTCAATTTTTCATTTCAGGTTGATGCTGAATCCTGACCATTACGATCGTATTGATATTCGTGACGTAGTGTCTCACGCTTGGTTTCAAGAACCCACAGAAGGACGCCAGCCACCACCACGCCCAACCCCTCCAGGTACTGGAGGAAGGGGTGATGGTGGTTCAGAATCTAGTGAAGAGTTCGATTCTGACGATGATAACGGTAGTGGTTCAGATCGAAGGGAAACCAATGAAACAGGCTCTGGGGTAACCAACAATACTAGAAATCAGACAACAAACAAGTTAGTTTAATATTTTTACAATCTCCTTAACCATGTAACTTTTTTAGTACTGCAAGAAAGCAGATTCCAATAAACTTGGAATATTTTAAATATCTTCATTCGTTATGAAGATATTAAATATTTTGCAAAAACTGATTTTTCGTGAAATTGCGCAATTCTGCGATTTTCGACACCCAGAAACTTAAAAACCATAACAGCTAAAAAAATTTGAAACCTATGAAGAAAATCAAAAATGGTCGAGCAACCATTTTTATTTTTGCTAAGTGAACTAAACCTAGCTACCTAACAACATAGGCATTTTTTACTTTCACTAGATTTGTGCAGGAATATGCCTTTTCCTTCGTTGCTACGATTTCAATACCGCCCCACCTGGACACGTTTTTCCTTTTTTTTTTAAAGAAAAAAAAATTAAAATGTCTTTTGCGAAGGTTATTGTTATGTATGGCAGTTGGTAGTGGTAGAAAACAAAAAAAAAAGGCTTAAAAAATGTTTCCTTCTGAATGCACATGTGCTCTTATATTGGAATTTTACAAACTTCTATATTCACATTATAGGTAATTAGCCTATGGGTCATTCCACAGAATTTCTTCACAAAAAAATAAAAATGGTTGCTCGACCATTTTTGATTTTCGGAGCGATTTTACAATACAGGGAATTTCTCCATTTTGTTTGAAATTCAGCATACTCACTAATTTTGGCCCTCTAATCACGAATCTGCAGTCAACATTTGGCGCTCACACGTGGAAATAGCAAAATAATCTAAATTAAGTTCTTATTTCTACAACCTCGATTTCCAAACTTCCCACCGATTCCGGGCTCCGCCCCTGGGGTAATTGACCTACCGCCCCCAACCGCTAACGTGGCCCCGCCTCCGCTTCGCTCCGGCTCCCCGGCTTTCTCTGTAGAGTCCCTGCTAAAGGCATGTTAGAAATTGGCCGGATTCACCTGCCCCAAAATAAGTGCCAAATGTTAAGTGCAGATTCGTGATTACGAGGCCCAAATTAGTAAGTATCTCAAATTTCAAACAAATTGGATACATTCCCTGTATTGTAAAATTATACCGCCTAAATAATAATTAGTTATTGTATTTATGCTAATGAAACCTAACCTAACCTAACCTTGTAGGCATTCCTCGAAGAAATAATGAAATAAACTGCGTAAACAATATGGACATGAACGAATGGAGAAATGCATTGCTTTTAGTAGCAGGAAAAACATTTCATTGTATTTATGCTATTGGAACCCAACCTAAGAAGCCTAACCTAACCTTGTAAGCATTCCTCATCTGAAATAATGAAAGAAACTGTGCGTCTGTGGGTGGAATCCGGAGCAACAAATCAACTCGAATGCCACGAAACGAAGGGTCTTACCTATCGCACAACACTTGAGCACGTAAACAATATGGACGCGAACAAATGGAGAAATGCATTGTTTTTAGTAGCAGGGAAAACATTTTATACGTGCAATGATATAACAGTAATCGTAAAAGGAACACCGGAAAATGGAAGTAGAAGGTACGTACTTTCAGGGGATATAAATTTTGTTAGTCTATTTAGAGGAAAAAAGCAGCCCATGTTCTGCAGTGAGACCCAACCCTATCTGACAGTACACGTTTTCCTTACATTAGGGTTATATAGAGTATCCAATTTTGGTACACAAAGATGTTCAAATGTAGGAATCATGTTATAAATGTGGTGAATTCTGGGGTCTGATGGCCAACTGTACACCCTAAACATTTTAACTTTTTAAATATATCAACACTATGATGGTCATAAACTGCTGCAAGTGCCTCGCTTGCCAAAAGTGCAAAAACTGACACAGCAGTCTACACTTCAATGGATCGCTCTGTATTTTGTGTGCCTGTAGAATATGTGCTCGCAACCATACAGACAACACCCAGAACAGTTTAACTTACACACTTTTTACATTTGAGGGTTAACCTTCAAGATAGTGTTTGCTTCCCTGTGCTAGGCCCATTACATTTTGTGCAGTGAAGAAAACTTAAAAACGGGGGTAATTTGGGAAAGTGGAAACATGAACTCTTGTGCCTAATTTGGTTTTCTAAAGTTAGAAGTGTAAATAAATTTGATTGTCTTTTTGTACTTAAATTTGAAGTTTAGTTAACAAAATAGAGCTGAAAATGTGCCACATTCCTTTTTCGGTACTACTTTACTATACCAGAGACACCTATCAATGATTTATTTTGCAATTTTTTACATTGCTAACGTGTTATTCTGCATTGCGGAACATTTCTTTAGGTGAAATAATGAATTTCTAACGAAAATAATGTCTATTTCAAACATTAACGAGTACTTACTGTTGTTCCTTATTTCCCACAAACCATCCACGGGTAGCCCCAAAAACCATTGACGTTAGCCCAAAAATTCACAATAGCCCCACAAACTATTTCTAATCTGTGCCCACGAACCATCACGGGGACAAGGTATGCCTACTACGTTAGGTTAGGCCTGTTAGGTTAGGTTCCATTAGCACTCCTTTCGTTCAATTTAGCATATGAGGACAACATCGGCTTGTAGCGGCAGCAATAGCGCGTATTGTGCTCTCCTGTAGAAAGGAAATGGCGGCAGCAGCAATAGCACGTCGGAAATAGATTTTCGTAGAAAACCACATACATTCACATTAAAATGGATCAAAACTACATTCCCGAACATCAAAAACGCTACAGAAAATGATTTGCGTAAGTACTTTCTCCTGTAAATTTGAAGAAATCCGTCTCCGGTATAGTAAAGTGTTACCCCTTTTTCATATAGGGTTCTCAGGTTCGATACCCAGTGGAGGCACAAAATCCCACTTTAAACTGTAGGTCCAGTCCCGATTAGCCTTACTGTGCATAAAGTGGACTTAAAACACCAAATCAATCAATCAAATCCTTTTTCATATAGGCTTAGTACCTATACGTTTATCAGTTCATGAATTGCTAGTAGGCCTAACGTCCTTTTCTAGCATTTAAGAATATGTTTGATGTCTAGTTTGTAAGCTGTTTACACCACAATGTTGTTAAAAGTTATTATTTCATAGGTTAGGTTATGAGACACTTCTTAATAATTTCCTTTGTTTGTCATCAAAAACTCATGGAAGAAAACCCTTGTTACGTAAATATTTTTATTGTCTCACTGTAAGCACATAAATGACATTGAATAATATGAATTGATGTCTTTTACTGTCTTTTTGCCCACAATACCCTCAAGATGGGGTAATTTTGTGCAGGGACTGAACTACAGAGGTGAAAAGTACAAAAAATGAGAAGTGCCTTACCCTGGGGTAATTTGGGGCAGGGTATAAAACAGTGTACAGAACATTTACTATTGGACCTTTAAAAAAAACTGTCGGAATGTACTCTCTGACATTCCAATGTATAAATAGAACTGAGAAATGTTACTATTAGCTATCGGTATCAATGGTATTTCAGTTCTTTTTAAAAAAGAACCCGACCCAACCTATTTATAAAGTTTAACCAAATGGCGGATTTTTGTAGCAAATTGTAGCTAAAGATATCTGGTTGGCGGTTACGCGGAGATAGGTAATTAACTCTGATAAACTTACTTTTCATTTTTCCACATAAATTTTTTCTCACGATCGATTTCGCCACCCGTCTGGTGGCTTCATCAGGCATGAACTGTCTTGCTACGGGCAGCGTGGTTTCTTCTTCTTCCACTTGTGCTCGTGGTGGCGCTAGTTGACGCAGTCCTTTTACTTTCTGCCATTCCAGTGTGGGCGTAGTGCTTCCTTCTTTTACCGCGCAACGGGGTGTTGGCGCTATAGGCAGCAATTCCTGCTCTTGTCATCTGCTTTCGTGGAGTGGAGCTTGTTCGCATGCGTAGGCGTGCTTTTTTGCGAACGCTTGAGGTCCTTGCTTTTTACATTGCAGTGCTCTCAAGGAGGCCAAATTAAAGGTAGTGCCGTAACAAAATTTGTTGGATGCAGTGCAAACATGCCACAGACAAGGCCAGGTAGCTCCAGAACAATATCAGCAATTGAAATGTAGAGTCGAGGAAATTGAAAATGGGAGAGAGGGTGAAAGGAAACCACACAAATCCCTACGTCAGCACCACAATGCAGTTTTAGCTGCAGAGCCTCGTTCAAGTGACCATGACAATGCAGGACCGAAACATCCAAGGTAAAAGTGGGGGAATTCTAGCGACGTTTTAGAATTTGTAGCAGATTGCATTATGAAAATATGATGGGCTTAACTGTTCTTTGAGTTCTTCTTCTGTCCTTCAAATTGTTCACATCTGGAAGCATAACATCAGTATTTGTATTGTAGTGAGTTTGGAATTAGTTGCAAATTGTGGATAGGCATTCCTTTACAGTATAGGATCCTGCAAGATAGGCAAAATCTCAGAACTTCACTACTTTGTTATTAGAGCTGAACCAATACCAATACCATACAAGGTAGAATTTACTGGCTGATACCTTTCTGAAGATTGGGTACACAAGGTCTGTCCCACAAGTAATGAGACAATTTTTTTTTGGGCCAGTCAGAATGGTCGGGGGATGGATCTATTGGGCTAGTGGAGAATGTCAGGTATACAGTCTGATGCAACTCAGTTATCTCGGAGCTGTTCCAGCGTTCGGATCTCCAGCAAAGTGAGAAGCTGTTTCAGTGTCACGTCACGGTCGAAAATGCTGTGCGATAAAACTTTGCGTCAAACTCTGTAAATCCGCTACCGACACGCTTGAAATGTTAAGACAGACTTTGTCGAAAATGCAAGTGGGCAGGTGGCACAAGGCATTCAAAGAAGGAAGACAAGATGCAGAAGACGAACAAAGCTCAGAGCACCCATCAACATCCAGAACTGCTGACCATGTGACTCAAGTGAAGTCTGTTTTGGACTCTGATCGACTTTTGAGTGTGAGGTTAATCATAGATAAGTTGGGGCTGCCAAAATTGGTTGTGCATTATATTGATTTGAACATGCAGACACCTGGTTTCTCCACCACGACTATCCACCATCTCTCTCATCTCTGCAAGTGAGGTAATTTCTGACCAACAAGAATGTGGCAATGCTTCCACACCCATCATACATCCTGGTCCTGGCTCCCCCTGACTTCTTTTTGTTCCCAAGGCTCATATTCGGCCTGAAAAGACACAGTTTTGGGATGATTGAAAATGTCCAAGCATCCACGCCACGATGAGTGATCTGAAAGGCATCTCAGGTCAAGACTTCCTGCACTGCTACGAAGAGTGGCAGCAACGCTAATTTCAATAAAAATATTTTTCCAGAATTAGTCTCATTACTTTTGAGACAGACCGTGTATAAGAGATATGAATATGGATAGAAATATCAATATAGAAATTGCTGATACCATTAATGCCAGTTGTACACCGGATCCGACACGACGAGGCAAGACGAGTCTTGTTTTGTACTTCATGCAAGAACGAGAGGGCAAAAGAGGGGTTGATTACTTTAATTCCAGCCATGGCATGACAACATAACTTTACAAATTGCTAACAAAAATTAAGTTGGGAAGGGTGTAACATGACAGTGTGCAGAGATAACGGGGAGCCAATTATTCCTGGCAACAAAAGTTAATTTCCATTACTTCCCCTGCTGTTTTGGCACGTTATATATAAATATGATAACTTAATTTTGATATATTGTTCATATGAAAACTAAATATGTTGCATAACAAGAAAAAATTACTATCATATACGTGAAAACATGAAAGTTACTGAAGCTTTGAACATTTTTTGTGTGAGGAAATGAGTAATCAATTGGTAGTTTTGTTTTGATATTATATTTCTAATTATTTTTCACTATAAGGTTAATTTATCTCCTCTCAAAAGAGAGTAGATTTCCTTGTAAATATACGAGGGGATATCAAAAAAAGTAATTGAGTAAATTTATTACAGTCAAACGGAAATGTATTCACAAAAACTCAAATATACATTTTGAAGGTTGAACATTACTCTACTTTTCCACATAACATCCATTCACATTTATACATTTGTCCCACCATGACACCAGTCTTTTGATGCCCATGTGGTAGAAATCGTTCAGCTGGATGGATAACCAACGATGCATGTCTGTTATGTTCAATCAATTGTCCCAGATTATCCCCCCTCGATGAGTAGTAACTGTAGAGAGTTTGCAACAAGGACTTGCACCATTCACTTGTTGACGGCCAAGGAATAATCTAAATTTTCATGGAGCAGCAAGGTCGGTGCAGAGAGCACCGCACTGCCCTCTAGCTTAGACTTCTGGCATATTACGTCATCAGCAATATACAGACGCGAAGCGTAACAGCTGTTCAAAGCTGGAATGAAGTTGTGAGGTGTTTTGTGTTGCGTAATAAGGTAAATCACACGAATGTGATCATGCAACAAAAAAAAAAAGTCACATACTCTACAGGCAGTGGTGGCTGGTGGTCTGGCTCTATGGGTGTGGACTTCAGTCTCGCATCCAGATGAAGTGTAGTCTACCACCCCCCATTTTTGTGTATATAATGGTGCTAAATGTATTGGCAACCCAAGTTTTGATTACCTTTCACTGAAAATGAGGTTATGACAGAGTTATATTTCATGATTTTTTGAAAGGGATTTTTACAAATTTCAAATATTTCTGAAATTTTCCAACCAATCATGAGAAGAGCGATGTTCTTGTGCAATATGTAATTCAGCATTCGATAACCTGACAAAATCCCTCAAAACATACTAATACTATAATATCAATACTATTGTCGATTTGCAAAATATTTATTAAAGACCTCCTCCCCCGCTCCACTGATATTAATGATCAAGGAGAATAATAACATTGGTGTACACCAAAGAAGCCGATCCAACTACAACATGGAGGAAATTAGTAGAAATCTATGTAGCTGTTGTTTATTTCTAATGACAGACTGATCGAACCAAGCAAATTAAGGAAAATCAAGAGAATAATAAATCTTAAAGAAAATTACAGTACTCACTCAATTCACACTGCCCTGCACATATTAACCTGCTGTAGGTTTTGTAGCTAACTTCCCTCCAAAAATTCAACAACGTTAAATATTAAGTCTGCTTTCACTATGTACAGTTTCCCTATTCATCATGAAATCAAACACTTTGCACTGAAACAGGAACGACCTTTTGGGAGCGCTAAACAATTTTGCAATGCAGTAACAGTCATACAATGCAAAACAGCTGACTGATTATCGTATGCTCCCTCTGGAAGGGTTAGTAATTTGCCTACTGCGCCACAGGGACGGTTTATTTTGGCCAAGATGCACTAAGCAAAGGCAATATCAGACATGTTTAAAATGCCATTTGCTTTCAGTTGCCCTGCCATGCTTGGAACAGGATGAGAGGGACAATCTGTGCAATCGAAATTTCCCTTTTCTAAGAAAAGAATCCCTCAGTTTGCAATGATGTATGGGTTCCCTCGACTCTGTCACACGGTCTCGAATGGAATAGGTCTGGAACACTGCATTTGCTAACACACCGACCGCTGTGTTCATGGGGTTTCCTTATGATGCAAAATTGCCAAGCCAGAAGACCCAATCAGCATCCTCTACGTGATTGCTGCAAACAGCGTCAGAGCAGACAAACTCACATTGTGCAAGTGCGCCTCACTCTACGCAGGTTGATATCACTGATCACATGCTTCTCCACCACCTCTCTTAGTGAAGCAGCGTGGGAACACTTGATGTTTCGAAGGAGATAGAGTGCAATGAATAAGTATAATAATAATGATTTGCATTACAGATTTATTTTGGTGTGCACATGGGAATAGGCAGAAGCCACTAATGTCTACAGGTTTCCTGTTAAGCATCAGATAGAAACAGTGTTACCACTGTAACATTTTTTACAGTAAACACCCTAGAAATTATGGAACATGCAGGATATTTTTTTAAAATTTCTCCCTGGGTACACACAAAAATATTGCAATGTCTGGTTGCACCTCCTGCAAATAAAATAACCAAAAACTATATTGTACAATATTCAGAAACTTTGAGATGGGTGTTTTTGAGAAAATGATTTCTGAGAAAGAGTCAAAATATATTTTTTTCTTTCTTATTTACAAGGAATTTTCTACATAATGTTGAAGTTTGTGCAGAAATGACATTGCAAATAGTTAGTCCAGCTTCTAGATTCTATTATCACAGCAAAACTATTTGAAAAAAAAATGTATTTTGATTATTAATTTTAGATTTGAAGAGGGGTTTCATAAATATGTTCCTTAATAAGGTTTTGGAAGTGCTTTGAACAAGCTTTCAAATAAAGGAAACAAGTCTCTATCATTTTTTTATTTTGATTTGTAGTGGTTTGAAAATTGCATTATTTCCCTTCTGTAATTTCTTTTTATCAAATAGTGTCTTTCTTTGTGAGTTTTTAACACTGTAACAAATCAACAGAAACGGAAAATATTTTATTTTTGGATGTGTCATTTGGCCCTTTTACATATATATATATTTTTAGCAAAATCTGTGATGCTCGGTGGACAGCACCTGTACGATCTGTGATGAAATCATCCTAATTTTCTTTTGTAAATTAGTAATATACAAAGTACTTTAATTATATTACATTTTAACCTTTAATTTTCTTACATATTTCAGCACAAAATCATTATTTTCTGAAGATTGTTTATACAGCCACCACATGCCCTTACCTCAGTAACAATTTTTTTTAAATAGAACTGTTCTTTAAAATTGTAAATTGAGAAACCTGTGTTGCACTAGTCCTTGTACTTATAACATAATATAACGATTAACGACAATTTATTTCGATTGGATTTCAAAGTTTTAGTAGCTTCAAATTGCTTTTTCATGCTTATTACTGTCATAGGCTAATTATAATGTGAATATGGAAGTTTGTAAAATTCCAATATAAGAGCACGTTTTCTGCCGCTACCAACTTCCATACATAACAATAACCATCGTAAAAAATACACATTTTTTTACGTTTTTTTACTTATTTTACGCATTAATTTGTGTCATGTAAAAAACTTTTTTTATGCATAAGCTCACAACCCTGTCTGAGAGTACTTGTTTTCCTTACAGTAGGGTTTTATAGTATCCAATTTTGGTAAACAAAGGTGTTCAAATGTATGAATCATGTAATAAATGTGGTGAATTCTGGAGTCTGATGATCAACTGTACACCCTAAACATTTCAACTTTTTAAATTTATCAACACTGTATAATGATGATAAACGGCCACAAGTGCCTCTCTTGCCGAAAGTGCGAAAACTAACACAGCAGTCAGTCTACACTTCAATGGATGGCTCTGTATTGTGTGTGCCTGTCCAGTAGCAATATGAACTGGCCACAGCAGCACACCTAGGTGGATTCAACATGAATCGAAAGCTCACCAAGCAGTTGAGCTGTTAGCTACAGGTTACCAAGTTAATTATGGCAGTGCACACAAAATAAATCTGTCAACAAAAATTTGTCTGACAAGAGAAAGTAATACAGCGTAAGTCAAAATGATGTTCCCGATTTCAGTGTCTATTTATTTCATTGTAATAATAGGCTACGTAAATGACTGAGATTACACACACAGATTGAAAACTCAAAAAGTTTTTCATGTCATATTACAAATGTTCTATGTGCGATCCACGTGTTACATGACACACATCTAGTCTATAATCAAGTTTCTACCACATTCTTTCTAGGTCCACGTCGGCTATGTCTATAGTTTCTCATGATGTGGATAACAGATATAGACACACCAGCATCAATCCTCACTTACGACATCATATTTTGCCAAGTGCAAATCATCTTCCAGTCAGCTCAGACAACATGACTTTCACTGATGATGACAAGGTAAGAATGATGAACATGCAATTGTGTCGTGTCATTTAAGGATAGATGTAATATACTGGCTAAAGGCAAGCAATAGACTCCTCTCCTGAAGTGTAATTATTGTATGAATGTCATAGAAAATGTTTAGTTTAATTAAAAAATAAACCTTTGGGTGAATTTACCATTTGTAGCTTCAAAATAGAAGTTCAAATTCAGGAAGACTATACCAAAAAGTGGCAGCTATTTACAACATAATTTGATTCATTGCTTACTTGCTCGCTCAGTTACTACTCAACTGGCTCGCGAATGACGAGGCTTCTCTATATTTACATTCTTCATTACTATTTCAAATTTCATGCTGGGTATATTAAGATTATACATAAATATAAAGATTTCTTATTCTTAACAACTTGCTCATTCTTCCATGTATAGTGTCAAAGAGTGATCAATTCCATCACCTTTCTGGATCCTCAGGCCAATACTTGTTTTTTGGAGAGCAAATAATTCTTGCTTCTCCTCCCAGTGGGCTTGGTTTCTGCAGTTGACGTGAACTTATTTTTATTTGTGTTCACTTGATGTGGATATTTATCATCTAAACCAATATATCTTAGATGTAATGATTTAGTATGTCCATGCACATTTTCCCCCCAGCAATCTACATCAAGGATGGACAATATGAAAGGTGCTAAAAGTAGAGGGGGTTCCTGGGGTCCAAGAAGTGCCCGACAAGGAGGACATCCATGACGGGTAGTTACCAGACAAGAAGACTGTGCAGACCTTGTTACAGACAAGGAGAATAAAAAGGGCTTCCCCCATGGCGCAGTGGTAGCGTCATTGCCTTGTAATCAAGGGGTCCCGGGTTCAATACCCGGTAGAGGCACAAGTGGTTCGGATCCCACTTTAAACTGTAGGTCCAGTCCCGATTAGCCTTACTGTGCATAAAGTGGACTTAAAACACTAACTCACACCAACTCACACCAAGGAGAATAAAAGTAATATAACGAGAATGGTAAGTGTTATTTCTATTCTTTAATTGGCCATTTAAATTTTCCACATTATCTGATGTGGTATGGTTATTGTGTCAAGAATTGTTGTAATTGGAATCAGTTATTCATAGTAATCCAAAAGTGTTTACATTCCGTATCTCGTAAGATATGATTCTTAATGTAGTCAGGATTTATAATGTTAAATTAGATGAAAATTCTTCCAGTGAACTTTCTCGGAGGCTCATAGTGATTCGGATCCCACTTTAAACTGTAGGTCCAGTCCCGATTAACCTTACTGTGCATAAAGTGGACTTAAAACATCAACTCAATCAATCAATCATCCAGTGAACTAATCTGCTGGATTCAAATTGCCAGTTTCAAACAGAAAACTTTGAATTTCTAAGGTTTTCCTGTGGATGTAATGAATGCACTTTTCCATGATTCTGACGTGTTTTATTGGAGAAAGGAAAAGCATACTTTAAAATTGGTAAAGCATGGTACATACATTAATTATCCCATTACTATATTCAAAAGTAGAAAAACAAAATGGCAAAATTGTGCACTCAATTTCATTATAGAAATATCATATTTGAAAACTTTGGGGTTTGGCTGGACACAGGTCATGTAGCCAAGGAGAGAGCTCGAAGGCTGAAGCCCTCCCCTCATCTCGAAATCCTACAAATGTTTTGTTGGTTTATAAACCTGCTGATAAGGGATGTGCCCCCCCCCCAAATGAAAATTCTGGCTATTAGCCTGGCTGGACATGTGTGTTCCTTGGTGAATGTTCCTTCATCAGTTTTGTATACTCGGCATTCATCATGAGCCTAATGGGGTAGGAAAGCAAAGTAAAATGAAAAAGTATGAAGTACCATGTAAGATTAGTGGTGTAATGAAGAAGTGATTTTAATTTCTATTTGTCACTTCATCTTTCCTAAGTTGCTCATCTTTTTCAGCCCGAGAGCAATCAAGTGGTCACACGTTTGCAACAGATACGTGAATACATCAAGCAAACATCATCACTTATGGATGCATTGAAGGTCTCCAAAGATTCAGTAAGCAACAACTTTTCTATTTTGAAAATATCTTAAGGTATTTGTGGGAGAAAACTTACATATGCAGAATAAATTATTAGCAGTAAGATTGTACGATAGGTCACACTAAAAGTTTTTAGACACGCGCAAGTAAAACACTGGAGACCAAAAGTATGAATGCTATAATTTTTCAAAGTATTCTCCATGACAGTTGATACACTTGTTCATCCGCTCAAACCAAGTGTGAAAGCACTGGGACCACACATCTGCAGGCACCTCTTGAATGCACTGAATGAAAGCGGTGACTGCCTCCTCAGGAGTAGGAAATAAAGAACCTCGTAATGTATCCTTGATTTTAGGGAACAGGAAGAAATCACAAGGGGCGAGGTCGGGACTGTAAGGAGGATGAGTCATTTCTTCGATGTTGGAGGCTTTGAAGAATTTAATTGTTTGTACTGCTGTATGGCTGCGTGCATTGTCTTGATGCACAATAATGCGACTTCGTGGGCATTTTACACGAACTTTCCGTACGATCTCCGGTAAACAAACCGTAGTGTACCATTCAACATTAACAGTCCGACGTCCCTGTAGTCAGAGGCCTGCACAAGACCTGGAGCAGACCCGTTCGCGAGACATCGCTCCTAAAATACCATGCAACCTGCGCAACACCCTCGCTTGAGCAGCTTGTATGCCCACCTGCACAGATCGTTCCTGGCAGGCATTGTAGACCCGGCGGGTACCCGCAATCTTACGATACCTAGTAGGTCTCAGTTCGTTCTTTCCATCAACTGCAGACCCCTCCTTCTGCATGACGTAGTTGCTTCGAGTAGGAACTCCACCGGTCGCACACCTGTCTGCAAGTGTTGCCAACTGCAATAGATTTCCACTACTTAGGAAGGGAACTGAAAGCCACATCGCCAATGAAATGAGATTTCAGAATGTTGCTAGTTTTGCCCCCCCCCTACACATTGAAATAGGTTTTCCGTGGTATAGGCTCCATAAGAATATGTCGTAAACAACCAATAATCCAGGGCACTGCTGGAACATGTCACGTTCGACGCCGAGGTCGCGAGTATAGCAACACACTGTTCTACTGCGAACACCAGACCCGTAGCCAGACAGGGTCCAGGGGCATTGCCGTTATCCTCCCCCCCCCCTTTCTGAAATTTGGTAAACTACTTTGTAAAATTTGTTTGCAGCGACGAGTGAAAATGTAGACTGTAGAAATTATTTTACTCAAAACTTGATAAAGGTTAAATTCACAGAATACAAAGAACAGATAGGCGTAAAATGATTTCATTTGATTTACGAGCCGAAGTAAAAGTAGCAGGTAGTAATTAGAATATTTTCTCTCGGCTTCAGCTATGAATGGGAAGATATTGAAAATATATTGTAAGTATTTGAACAATATTTCTAGATTTTCTGTGTCCTATATTAACTTAATGATTAGACTACACACATATATAATTTACTTTCATATAATACTATTAAACCTTTGAAAATGGACTTGGTTTATGAAGCCCTCCCTGATAACCCATGAGACCCCCCCCCCGCCAACCAATTCTGACTACGGGCCTGCAGAGGCGCGACCACGAATTTTCTTTTGGAGGGGCAAGTACCTGGATAAACATGCCAACAATAACAATAATAGTAATAAAGTAACATCAAAGGCATTATTATTCTCATAAATCATGCAAAAAGGGGGTGGGTAGAAGTCGGTTCTAACGCATTTGTGTTGAAACAAAGAATTTGAAACATTTTTTTTCAACACCTTAATTTCACATTAGCTAATAATGGAAAACAAGCGCACAAACTGTTTTTGAAAGAAAGGAAGTGCATGAAAAATGCTTTCCGAATGTTCATATGGCATGTAAAATTTTCATGTAAAATATTTTCTTTTCACGTATGAAACATGAATTTGAATTTGAATTTAAAATTTTGGGTGCGTCAACACTAAGGCTATTTTGGACCCGTCACATTATACGGGGTCCAGCTCCTTATCGTTACACATAACTCTAACGTTGCAGAACTAAAATCATAAAATATTAAAATCTTCTGACTTTCGTTAAAAGCTGAGGCTGTAAAGGAGCACTCGCACGGATAAGGACAAAACACAGGACAACACAAAAAAAATTATACTGGCCATGGGGCCAGTCGCCAGAGCCTCGTTATTCTGCAGTCCAGGGTGTACTACGTGGAAGACATATGAAACATGGAGCGACGTAAAATAAGAAAATATGCAACATGTTAACACTAAATTGTGTACGTATTCAAAGTTTCTTTAATGCATATTTAAATACATTACATAATCAATTAATCAATCTAATAACAAACCAACATTGATAGCAATGTTGGCATTGGGCCGCCATGGCATTCTCTGTTTTAAAAAAGTTTTTCATTTAGATCGTTCGGCTCCCAGGGCCGACCTCAGCTACCCCCTAGCTACGGCATTGAACTTGATTTGACTGTATAATATACTTTAATATATTTCTACTGTCATAAAATTTGAAATCAGGGGAGCAATTGCCCCTCTGTTCCCCTCTGCAGGTGCCCTTTGTCGTCTGGAAGGAATAATACAACAAATATATGAAAACTAATTCCATCTTGAGCAGCCTTTATCCTAGTTTTTCTTGTACTTTAATGTTTGCCCCCCTTGCCCAACCCCGCAATGCCCCCTGCCCCCTGTGGTTACGCCATTGCGTGCTTGGTTAAGACACCATGTAATGAAAAACAATTAGTTTTCGATGAGGAGTTTTTTGTTTGCCCGATCATTCATTTAAATAAATGAAGCTGTAATATTGCGTGCATTTCCTGGCAATAAGATAAAAACTGCTTACAATGAACTGAAATCGTTAAGTATTTACTGTAAATTCTCCTTAAATCAGAGAGCTCCTCCTAGGACTTTGTAGGATTTAGGAGCTACATAAGTAGGCAACACTGGCTGTAGCTGTCCACGTGGTGAAGAAACGCCTGGAGCGACACGCTGCCGGAGGGCTGTTTCCTTCCAGCAGGTTTTGCATGCGCCCGGGTCTTGTTGAATGCCCAGGTACCTTGTAAGCGCAGAGCGCCTGGAAGACGAAGAACCCGGGTAAAGACGCAAGTCGACTCGTTGCCGTGGGCAGGCGAGCAGGTAAACCTGTTCTCACGGGGCAAGAAGCACGGGTAGGCAAAAGCTACACTTTGCAGCACTCTACCTGTAGTGGCACTGTTGCAATATGGCTCGTCCGACTGAAGAAAGTGGCAACCATTTGTTTGCCAACACTTCGTCCCTTCCTGACTTTTGTTGGTGGGTCTTCATCCGGGAAGATCCACTGCGTCGACTGTTGTTTGTTCTCGGGTTCATAACAGTACACCCAAGTTGCGTCACCTGTTACGATGTCATACACTGCATTTGATTGTCCTTGGTTAAATTTGTCCAGCATTTTCATGCACCATGTGACCCGTGCCTGCTTTTGCTCCTGAGTAAGATGGTGTGGGATCCATCTGGCACAGAGCTTCCTGACACCAAGGCGGTCATGCAGGATTGTTTGAACCTGACTCATACCAATACCCAGTATTGCACTAATAACTGCATATGTCACCCGGTTATCCTCTATCATGAGACTCACTCTGTCGACGTTTTCTTAAGAAGTTGCTGTCACAGGACGATCATCACGTAATTCATCACTGAGTTTCTGACGTCCACGTCGAAATTCTAAAAACCAATTAAACACAGTCGCACGGCATGGGGCTTCCTCCTGAAGCATTTCAGAGCCTTTCATAACATTGCTGCTGCGTTAAACCTGCTTGAAAATCGTAAAAAATCATTACTCTGAAGTGCTCCCGTGTTAAATCCATTTTACTGTACACACACGACAATAATTGACTAATTTCTGGCACACAACAATTAACAACTATGCAGCATTATCACACTTCACAGACTACTAACTTCAACATATCCTAGAGACAATGTATTGCTGCAATCAGTGTTGCCGCATCTAAAAACTTTTAGTGTCACCCACGTATTATATGTGCTGTTCATGCCATAATAATTAATTAAATGTATCGATTGGTGAAATTTCATGCTGATACTTGTATAAAATTTGCCAATATTGAAATTCCACTCATCCAATAGAAAGCTGCAAATGTTTCATGAACATCTTGAATGCCTCATTCAGTATATTAATTATTGCATGCAAGCAGGGAACTGAAATATTTTTGAAAAGGAGAATCCACATGGAGATATTTAGTTTTCAAAACTGTGATATATATATATATTATACCTTTATTTTGGTCACCAGGGGTTCCATGTTTGAATCCCAGAATGGGCATGGGTGTTCTTTGTGTCTCTTCATCAATTTTGTCATTACTCATCCTTATCTTCGCGATTAACCATAAATGGTGTAAGTAAAATAAACTTCAAAATGTCAGGGAAATGATGCTATGAGTGAAAATATCTGGAAATTTTGAAAATACATCCAAGAACCTGATAAAGTCAGACAAGATTTGGGAATGAAAATAACTTCCACTCTTTTTCTTGAACCAGCTTCTTGATTGGAGAATTCTACAATGTGGTACTCATTTTACCTTCTCAGATTTTATATTTTCCTGCAGGACCAAATATAACAAAGTTTTTTTTTTTATTTTCATATTTGTCCCTTAAAGAAAATTAAAATTGAGGTTCCACTATACACCGTATTCATCATGTTTTTTTGTACTTTATTCTTGAAACAGTGTTGAATCAAATTCATTCAACTGAATAGCAAGTATGGTGTAACAATAGGGATACTGGGACCGATACCAATAACCGATATTTTACCGATCCGATATAAAATTAGAAATGGTCATTGAAGAACCTGAAAGATTCATTGACCTCCTTAATAAATGTGTGTTTCAAGGTGACTGCAGTGCAAAAGAAATTGCATATTTAGACATTTATTTTTTTAGAAAATAGGGCATGGAGATTATCCATAAAAATTACAACAAAATGGCAGAATTTTGCATTAAATTATCAGATATTTATCGATATATCGGATCGGTAAAATAATCGGTAATTTTACCGATACACTGATATGCCTATATCAGCCAATTCCGATAGTCCCGATTAATCGGTCCCATCCCTATGTAACAACTAAAATTTGATTATTACCATGTTAACACATAGAATAGTCTGGATATATGTTTTTAAATTGGCTGGAAAATCTGGGAAAGTCAGGGTATTTGTTTTGCCAAAATGAGTGGGAATCCTGCTTTCATAAACATAATAACAAAGTGGAAGAATTTTGTATCAAATTACGGCTATTTAAAATTATTAACTGATATATAAACTGTTGAGAAAATTTTGTTACCCCTCTTGCCGTCCTCTGTGGCAGAGTAGTTAAAACATCTCCGGTTTGGCCTGGCCATGGTTGTGAGCATCTATTCATCAATTGCAGCATATCATCACTCATCCCCATCTTTGCGATTAGCCAAAAGTGGCAGAAAAGTGAAGTAAAATAAACCATTTGTGGGGAGAGGGATTGTGAGTGTGTTTTTTGTAGTCCTTGACACACATGTAAACTTTATTGTTCTATGTATATATTTCATTCCATATTTATCTGAGTCAAGTATAATAAGGCACATATTGTATTGCACTGAATTTCTATGCAGAAGGAAATTACTTTAAATTTTCTCTTCCTTGTTTAGTTTTATTGACTTCTTAATGTTTATTATTATTATTATTTTAATTAACATATTACTAGTATTTCAAGGCACCTGTTTTAATATTTTCACTTTAACATAGAGATTGTTGCTGGTTGTAATCTTCCTTTGGATATACATTGAATTACAACAACTTTTGGTGTTCTTTGTAGCGCCATACAGCTCAGTATAATAAGCTGTCGAAGATGCTCCTTGATTTGAGGGATAGCGAACAAAAATTGGAGGGTGCCTTGGTTACGTTGCAGAAGTATGATCATAGTGAGGAGTTGCTTGAGGACCAAGAGGTGATAGCTGAATTCAAGTAGTTTAACCATTTGGCATGGAATTTCCTTTTTGCCCCACCTCTTCCTTGCAGTACTGTATGAAATATTGTATCTTATTGTATGTTTTTACTTCTTTGTGTGTAAATTTTATGCCACCTAATCGTTCATATTATGAAAGGAGCATTACTCTTTGTATCTTACAAGAATGTCTTCCATTTTTTCCCAAGTATATTGGAAAACCAGCCAGAACATGTCTTTTAAGTCCAGTTCCTTGTATATATTTGTGTGAGATCTTTGCATTTTACCTGTATCATCATTTCAGCATTGGTGGCTCGGTGGTTGAGTGTGTGAAGTGGTCGACTTTTGATCTCACAATAAATACCCATCCTGGGTATTCGTGTTCTTTGTGAGTGTCACTTCATCAATTTCATCTAATCATCACTCATTCTCGTCACTGTCATTAGCCAAAAGTGGCAGAAAAGCTATGCTAAATAACAAAAATACAAATATCATTGCAGCATCACCCCTCCCGTACTCCTCTGTGAGTATTGAACTCCATATAGCTCTTCACATCAGTCCACAAAGACACAGTTGAATGTAAATAAACGTCTTGTTTAGTATATTGCATTTTATTTTTGTAGTATTTTCCTCCCATTTATTTTTGTCCTGGTTTTTTAAAAAGATTTTTTTTCCAGTTTTGCTTTTAAAAATATATTTTTTCTGTAGTTGTATATGTGTTGCATGCTAACTTTATATTGGGTGACTTTCATATAGTATATGTTCCTTCTTTAAACAATACTTGTGTGTGTGTGTTCAACAGGATGTTATATTATTAATTAAGTTCTAGTTAGGGTTGGAAATTTGTGATTTCTTTCTATCATTTTTCCATACCTAGTAATAACTATTAATTTACTGACAAAGCTATGAAATCTGTTTCTGAGGATTAGCTTTCAATAAGCGATGAAAAATTTAAATGGAATGGTTTCAGGGCCATATTTTGGTTATTGTAATGCTTCTTTATGTCAATGTTGATACTTTAACTACAGAATAAAAACATATTGTGCAGTGATTAAGTGTCCTGCCTTCATAAAATGTTAGTTTTGTGTGCAGTAAAAATACATTCTATATTTGTATATGGATATCAGATAATATTTTTTTCAAAAACAGAATCCCAGTTTTACTTTTAAAATGCTAATTTATTGATAGGCTGTAATAAATTGATCGGTTAAGTCCACCCCCTGGAATCTGCATATTTACTGTGCATAAAGTGGACTTAAAAGACAAACTCAATAGAACAATGGAATCTGCATATTGGATGCTTTGTTACATCACTTGAGAACTCATTCCCATTGTGTATGATTTGTTTGACTATTGTTGGTAAATTGGAAGTGAAAGAACATGAGAACTGTATAGCAGTTTTTTTATAAGATCAAATATAAGTGAGTTGTAAGTTTATGATGTAACATGTATATTTCCAGAACTCGCAAATCCAGCAAGAAATCCCTACAAGTCAGGGTCCACGGTCAACTCCTCGAGGATCAAAGGGTTCCGTTGGTTATTCAAAGACTGAGATGTCTGTCGTTAATTCTGCACGGGGCGAAGGCGAATCAGTAAGTACTTCCATAGAGAATGTTACATACTAGTAGATGAAAATTGCACTTAAATATTAAGAGTTATTACTTGATTAATTGCAGATGGGGTTTTAGAATCCAATTATCTAGAGATGTACAAAGAAATGTTGCCTGACACTTTTGAAAAGTTCAAATATCATGGGAATTAATGTAAACTGCAACACATGCCATAATGGGTAATATGCAAATGCCATGAGGGCCAGTCCTTCGCAGATAATTGCCTGTCATATACAATAAATCTACTACATAATATGTAGAAACCTTTTCAAATTCCTGGTTATTTGATTCAAAATCTACTATGTGTACAGCTTTTCTCTGTTTCTGTAGACAGTAACTTGAGTCAGAATGTTCAGCAAATTGATCCAAATTTTTAAATTGAAATGTAAAATATATATTAATGGTATGCCCAAGTTACAATACATCTTGCAGTTGTATCATGCAAGTCTATATGTGATAACATTATGTGTATTCTTGTTAACATAATTGCTTTGTCACAAAACTGTATACATTCCAGGGCCATGCGTCCTCTCTTGCATCAGAATATTTTAAGTGTACTTTTTGCACAGATAGGGTAATCAAAATAGGACCTACACTTTAAAGTGAGATTTGCATCACTATGGACATCTACCAGATGGAAATGCATCTAAAAAATCAGATTAATTCTCATTCTTAACAAAAAGGGCCTCCCCGATGGTGCAGTGGTATCATCGTCGCCTTGTAATCAAGGGGTCCCAGGTTTGATACCTGCTGGAGGCATATAGTTGTTCGGTTCCCACTTTAAACTGTTGGTCCAGTCCCGATTTGGCTTACTGTGCATAAAGTGGACTTAAAAATACCAATGCAATCAATCAATATTTTTTAACAAAAGTCTTGGTGTGTTCGTTTCTATTCTAATTCCAGAAAGTAAGGTTCATACATAATTTTGTATATGTATTTAGTAAATTCTGAGAGCTCATTTGCTTCTTTTGTATTATTACATTGTGTATTACATAATCAGTTTTTTTTCTTGCAGTCTACAGGTGTTTTGAAGTCTTCTGATTCGGCTACAAGGAATGAACTAAGAATCAAAGTAGAGGAATCTCAAAGAAAGGTAAGCAAAAATTAACAGCTTACGTTATACTGCGTGAGGCACGTAAAAGTACCACCTGAAATAGCGAAGAAACCAGAAACAATAGCGATGTGAGGTTTGCGGGAAATAATAATATCAAATGGGGCTCGTAAATCGGAGGTATGCGGTGGGTCGAAAAATATCGACAAATGGGGCATCTGGAGCAAAGTCATATTTTTTTAATTGGAACTATATACAATAACATGCATAATATAAAAGAGCACACGCAGAGAAACACAACGCCGTTGGTCTCATGCATCTACTGCACATAGGAATGAAGATATGGCCATGTGAAAATATGTAAACAAACTAACAAGTGGCCCACGTGACCGTCAGTACCATGGCATGTACAAGTATGAGATGTCGGAAGCCATTGGACAAGATGAAGACAGAACGTGTTAAAGGAAGAAAAAATACAGTAGACATCGTCAGCACCATGTATTTGATAGTGTTACAGCATAATGAAAATGTCCATGACAGTATGTCGAAGAACCACTGCGTAAGAAGCGAAAACCTGTCAAAGTGTGTGTTCAAAGTGGTGGCCGTCAGCTGCGATACAGGCAACGAGGCACCCACGCAAAGATCGTTGCACAGAATGTAGCATCTCGTAGGGAATGTCCCTACAGGCCGCAGTAATGCGGTGTTGCATATCCTCTGGAGTTGTTGGCACATCCCGGTAGACAATGTCCTTCAGCTTTCCCCACAGGAAAAAGTCTAACGGTGTCAAATCTGGGGAACGAGCCGGCCATTTGACAGGCCCTCCACGTCCAATCCAACGATTTGGAAATGTATTTTCCACACATGCTGTAGCGCGTCTTGCACTGTGAGCTGGGCACCCGTCATGTTGGTACCACATATCCCTCCTTGTCTGAAGTGGTATGTCCTCCAATAGTACAGGCAGTTCATGTTGTAAAAACTGTATGTATCGGTCAGCATTCAGTGTCCCTTGTATAAGAAAAGGGCCAATGAGATGTTCACCCACTATACCACACCACACGTTCACACTCCATGGGCGCTGGCGTTCCACTTGGCGAAGCCAATGTGGATTTGTCACCGACCAATAGTGCATGTTCCTTAGGTTGACATTTCCATGATTGGTAAAAGTTGCCTCATCAGTGAAGAGGATACGTGACTAATCGGGTGTGTTGTGTCGTAACATCCATGTGCAAAACCGAACACGGTCCACAAAATCATTCCCGTGAAGTTCCTGATGGAGGGAGATATGATATGAGTGAAACTTGTGTGTATGCAGAATGCGCAATACACTTCGCTGACTCATCCCAGCATCCCTGGTAATTTCACGGGAGCTAACATGCGGATTCACAGCAACAGCGGCGAGAACATTTGTTGCACCTGCCTCACCTGTAGTTGGCTTGTTCCGCACACGTGCTCGTGGTGTTACACTTCCGTTGTCTCTTAATTTAATAAATAACTTACCAAACAGACGTCGAGATGGCTGTCGTCTGTCCGGATATCTCTCTGCGTACACACAGTAGGCTTCTGAGGCATTCTTTTGGCATTCCCCTTAAATCAGGATGATGTCCGCTTTTTCTATGTTTGTGAACACCATAATCTTCGCTCTTACCACTACGACTGCTTGCTATGAACTAACACGATCTCGTGGACCTGCTATCAAAACTTGCTCTGCGTAAAGGCAGTTCTGTCAGGCACCTGAGAAGTCTTACATGCCGTGGTACTGACGGTCAAGTGGGCCACTTGTTAGTTTGTTTACATATTTTCACATGGCCGTATCTTCGTTCCTATGTGCAGTAGATGCATGAGACCAACGGCGTTGTGTTTCTCTGCGTGTGCTCTTTTATATTATGCATGTTATTGTATATAGTTCCATTTAAAAAAAATATGACTTTGCTCCATATTTTTCGACCCACCCCATACCTCCGATTTACGAGCCCCATTTGATATTATTATTTCCCGCAAACCTCACATCGCTACTGTTTCTGGTTTGTTCGCTATTTCAGGTGGTACTTTTAGGTGCCTCACGTGGTATAGTTGCTTGTGGTTAGGATAAAAATGTCCATGTGATGACTTCAAACAGAATTACCAGGGGTCCTAATGTCTTCGAAATCATGGAAAAAAGTGCAAAAGTCAGTGAATTTTATAGGCCGGATCTAGTATATATTTCTGGAGTTTGGCTATTTTTTGAGCCCACAAAAATACCACATGACACTCACTGAATCTAAATATCCTGGAAATTATGCAAAATTAAAATTTTCATTTATTTTGCACCAGTTTTGTGTGAAAAACAGATTTTGAGATTAAAAGAGCTATTTTAATATTCTGACATAATTCTTGGATATTTTAAAGTAAATTCTGGCATAATATTAATTCATATTAATATTAATGAATTTTTTGAACAACTATTAATTATTAAAATTTGCAAACATCGACAGTTCACATTGTATGTAAGGATGTTTATATCCCTTGAAAGTGGTATTGACGCCGCCCTAGAATTTTGTAAAAATATTCAAAAATCTGCAAAGTCAGTAAACCTTTTCCTCAAGTCAAGCCTGTCAGTTTACACACTATTTAATTAAAACCTCTCCTGAAGAAGTAAAATCTCTCTTTGCCGTTGCACCGGTCCTTAGCCCCAGATGGAATACCAACGATTTTTCTTCTTAAAACTACTAACTCCTTGCCTCACCCTCTGTTCCTCTTATACAGGTATGTTTCCAGATTTGTTCAAGCGTGCCAATATTGTACCAATCTATAAATCTGGAGACAAGAGTTCCACAAAATCTTACAGACCAATCTCTCTTTTGTCACCTCTCTGTATTGTCTGTGAGAAAATAGTCCAAGACAGGTTCCTAAAGTTCACATCCCCTCGTATAAATACTGATTGGTTTCCTTCCAGGCAGCATTTGCTTGACCAATCTTTCAGTACTATTTTCGCATGCTACTAATCAATTTCAAATAATTCCCAGCTTTACATTGTATATTTGGACATTTCAAAAGCCTTCGATAAAATAAATCATAATCTCCTTCTTTATAAATTACAATCCAGTTTTAACATCCATGGGAAATTTCTATCCTTACTACAAGCGTGTTATCCTTGCTGGCAACTCTTCCAGCTTTCTTCCTGTTTTGTCTGGAGTCCCCCAAGGTCCCACTTTTGTTCCTTCTTTACATGGATGATCTGCCCCGACAGACTGTCCTCTCTCTATATAAATATACTTCTGTTTGCCCATGACTGTAAACTCTTCACAGAAATCTCATCAGAACAGAATAGTTTAATCTTACAGCAAGCTCTTACAGAACTACTTGTGCAGTGTCGTCCGTGGAAATTTGAATTGAGCCCTCTGAAGTGCTCCTGCCTCACCAACTCCCTAAAAGGAACAAACTCAGTTGTGCTAGTCTTGAAAACAATCCCATCTAAAAAGTTTGCTCTCAAAAAGATCTTGGAGTTATCATCGACGAAAAGCTAAACTTTAATCAGCAGATTAGAAACACTACTAAAAGAACACTGCATCTTCTCAGTGTTGTGTACAAATTCACTGAAATCCAAAACCAATCATCCATCTGCATATTTTACAAATCCCTTATCTCCCAGATTGATTCTGTCCTCAACATTTTCCTTGCCATTGCTCACCACAGAATACCTTCTCTGAGGCACCTCCATAAAACAGATATTATGTGTGTCTTGAATATCCAACCACCACACAATCATTGCAAATTAGCAGACATGAAATTTTTGCACAGAATCATGAATGGCAAATTTAAATCTGAATTCCTGTTCAACAAATGTCATCTTCAAGGCCCCATACGGTCAACCCTCAACATAAAGTTCTTTCACAATCCCACTATAAGGCTCTCACTTCTACAGCAGTCTCTTTTCTACTGGCTTCCTCGGGCTTATAATAACCTGCCTCCAAATGTGGACATATTCTTGCCAGAGCAAAGTTTTAGAAAATTGTTAACGATGTGTGTATATATAAATGTGATTTTTTTTCACAGCCATCTCTATTTTTTGTTGTTATTATTATTGTTTTCCTGCTGTTACTGTTTCAGTATAAAATGGTCATTCAGTACTGAATCTGAAACTTTAGATAAAATAAAAAATTAAAGAACGTTGGGAGGTTGATGAAAAGATTCTCTCAGGCTATCGACCAGGTGATTTGTGGAAAACATTCCAAGCTTTCGAGAGCTAACGTCACTCTCATATTCAGGGTAGAAGTGCAGTCCTGAGCGTCAATCCGGTGTATATACATTCTTGGATGGGGGTTGCCGGTGAAGATGATGGACCAATTGGGTACCATGTCCACTACATCTGTGCTGCTGGTCGACTATCGCTAGCCAAGCTGGGTCCAATTCGAGCCACGTGTCACGATTGAGATTCTCCTTTTCCCCATGAATAGCTATTGCTTCTTTTATGATGTGGTCCCAGTAGTTTGAAGATTTGGCTATAATTTCAGTGTTGTTGAAATGTGGTCTATGGCCCTCGTTGATTGAATGTTCCGCTAATCCTGACTTTTCCGGATGGAAATTCTTAATGTAGCTTTGGTGTTCTTTGCATCTACCCATCTTTGTCCTACCCATCTGCCCAATGTATGCTTTACTGGATTTGCATATAATACTGTAAACTCCAGGTGTTTTAAGTCGTAATCGTCCTTGGGGTTGTGTAGTAGGCTTCTGACCTTTAGTGGTGGTTTGTGAATAGTTTTTATGTTGTGCTTCCTGAGAATTTGGCTTATAATTGCAGAGAGATTTCCGGTGTATGGCAGGATGGCTATCTTCATGTCACCTTCATCATGGTTTCTTGGAGTGTTTGGATTCCCTGGTGTGTCCAGATTTCCCAATGTGTCTGGATTTCCTGGTGTGTCTGGATTCTCTGATGTGCTGGTCTTCTTGAACAGTACTCGTTTCAGATGAGAGTGACGTTAGCTCTCGAAAGATTAGAATGTTTCCCCAACTCACCTGGTCGATAGCCCGAGAGAATCTTTTCATCATTCGTCGCCAGGTTACTTCAACATTGGGAAGGTTTTTGTCTCGCCAGGATTATAGACTGAAGCTTCTTGGTTATAGAAATTTTGTGTAAAAATTTTAAATGTTAATGATTTTTCAACTATGAAATAAACCTCATTCATTTGATTAGGAAGTAAATGTGAGATAAACCTCATTCATTTGATTAGGAAGTAAACATAAAGACTTAAGATTTATTTGTTAGTCCATTAAAGCATTTTATGTCCTTTTTTTGTTACATAATTTGTATATGCAGCACTCTTTATGCTGTTTTTCTTCAGTTGCAGGCCCTGCAAGAACAGCAGGCTGATCTGCTTAGCTTGCAGCAAAAGGCCCAGCATCAACTTAATGAAGCAAGAGCGACACAGGTGAGCAAATAAGGATTACTAGAACATAGGGATGGGACCGATTAATCGGTACTCTATCGGTATCGGCCGATATAAGCATATCGGTTTATTGGTAAAATTATTGATTATTTTACCGGTTCGATATATCGATAAATATCTTATAATTTAGTGCAAAATTCTGCCATTTTGTTGTAATTTTTATGGATAATATCCATGCCCTTCTTTCTAAAATAGTTAATATCTAAATATTCAACTTCATTTGCACTTCAGTCACCTTGAAACACATTTATTAAGGAGATCAATTAACATTTCAGGTTCTTCAAGGACCATTTCTAAGTTTATATTGGATCGGTAGAATATCAGTTATCGGTGTCGGTAAATTTTTTATCGGTATCGGCCAAAATTTCATATCAGCCCATCCCTACTAGAACATAGTTTTTTTAAAAAATTGTTTTCAATGTGAGTAGTATGGATTAACTGACCTGGAATTTTAAGTGTTATATATATATAAATTCATGTTATGAAAAGCAATCAAATGAAGATGCTTTATTAATACATATGTATGTATATTTGACTATCTCTATTGGAGATGGCCACAAAGTCCAGATAACTGATTTCCAGATTTCAAATTATCCTCTATCCATTTTGGATGTAATGGATATCCAGATTTCAAATTATCCTCTATCTATTTCGGATGCAACAGATATCCGGATTTCAAATTATCCTCTATCCATTTCGGATGCAATGGATATTCCAAATTAAAAAAAAAGGTAATGTGCTCCCCTGTGTTATGCACCATGCCATGAAGGAATGCAACTGTGTGTTATCAACCTGATGAAATTCTCCTACACCCAAATATCCAGATAATTCTGATATCTGAATAATCTGAATCTCCAGATAGTACGAATATGTGAATAATTTGGGTATCCAATTTGATGAAGGATTTGTAGAAAATTCGTACAATGAAATATGAAAATAGCAAATAATAGAATATGTGGAGAGCCCATAAAATGGATAAATTAAAAACTGTCCAGATACTGCACACATTAGGATATCCAGACATTTCAGATAATCTGAATATCGGATATCTGGATAATCCATACAATTTGGATATATAGATTATCTGGATTTGGCCATGTCTAATTTCCATCTGATTGAGCATATTTTAACAATTTTTTGGTAAAATTCAGCATATTTTAGATCTTGCAAGGTATATTTATATATTTTTTTGTTGGAATAATATAAATAGGCGTTCAAATTTCATACTTTATACTTTTTCTGTTCTGGTTTTCATTCTTATATAAATAGTTTGGCCCATGAAATAAGTCATAGGTAAAAAGGTAAATCTACTTTCTGTTCATCATAACATGTAGTGAATATATATGACGAGATGTGGAGGTAATGCCCCACACATTACAATCTCAATTATTTGTGGAGGTGACTTTATGAGCACCACACTCTGGCTGCCTTTATCTCCCCCTCCCTTCCCCCAGGTTGTCTCCAGTTACCCATTTATTAGGTGCTGGGTGAACCCCAGAGCCACTCCATGCAGGGACATTAAAACACTATTAATTAATTTGTAATGTTGGGGCATATTTTTTTAATGTTTTAATGCATTATGCAACGTTTAGGTTGTAAGTGCATTTTTGTGTCATGAAAATCCTAGTTCTACTAATAAAATATCAGTAGAAATGTGTAGATACAATAACAAGTATTCTAGTGATGTGATATTAAATGACAAATATTAATACCTCAGTGACTACTGTGGGTTTTGCCTTAGAAATAGAAACTGAGGTCTTTACAAAATCTGCGTAGATAAATACAAGGTGATATCAAAAAGTTTCAAGGCTAATGGTAACTCTGTTAAGCCTTGCTTCCATGTTAATAAAACATTAAAATACTGACCAAGGCAGAATTTATGGTATAAAAGATATATATACACTAAAAAGGTAACGTTTCCACCCTCTAACAGGGTCTTCTTCAGATGAATATTCACAATAGATTGTTAAATGTTACCTTTTTAGTGTATATATATTTTTTATACTATAAATTCTGCCTTGGTCAGTATGTTAATGTTTTATTTCGAGACTAGTTCTGTAGCATGCCAACAGATGGCAGCATAAGGCTGCATGCACAGTCATCACAGGGAGCACCGACCTTCATGAGTCAGTGTGCCAAGAGACATTGTCGTATGTACATTGGGAGCTGTGCAAATGGTGCTATTCTGTGTGTTACCACAGCTGCGATTTCATCATAGACAGCAAGTTAGAACAGAGCAAACATGAAATTCTGCGTGAAACTGGGCAAATCTGCCACAGAGATGGTTTGCATGATTACACACATTTACGGCGATGCTGCAATGAGTCGTTAGAGATGTTTTGAGTGGCATGTGCGCTTCAAGAGCGGAAGAACTTCACTGGTAGATGACGAGAGATCTAACTTGCTGTGCATGATGAAATCGCAGATGTGGTAACACACGTGGTTAGAATAGCACCAGTTGCACAGCTCCCGATGTGCACAGGATGTTGTCTCTTGGCACACTGACTTATGAAGGTCTGTGCAGCTTTGTGTTGCCATCTGTTGGCATGTTACAGAACTAGTCTTGAAACTTTTTGATACCACCTTGTATTAAATTTTAACTTACACTGTACCAATGAAGTATGATCTGATATAAAACTACAAATTTTCTTTGTGGCATATCCACTTTCTTAAGTGTGTAACCAGATGACTGTCATAGAAAAGGGAACTGTATACTTAGACATTTATTTTTAAAAGAACAAGGTGTATTATTATGCACTTATATTCATAAGTTGCTTAATTTTTGCAGTAAATTACCACCTGCTCATAGAAATATTGGATCGGCAATTTTACCAATATAGAGATTTGACTGTATTCGCCAAATATAGATTTAATCTGCTCTATCAATCTTAACACTTGCTTATTATACAAATTCATTGGCTATTTTAACATTGATTTCAAAGTTTGCAGTAACTAGCAACTAAAATTGTTAGACAATCTGTTCTTGAAATACCTTACAACGAAAAGAATCCTGTCCTTCCGTGAAAATGAAAATTCTTGTGTCTTTTTTTTCTTTTTTAATGTGTCGTGGAAAGCTATAATTAATTGCCAGTTTGGTGGTCAAACATGTTAAGTTGTCGACTTTCCATTTCCACAGAAGTTCTTTAGTTTGAGTCTCGACTTAGGTGTAAGTGTTATTTGTGAATGTCTCTTCATCACTCATCCTCATTGTCACGATTAGCCAAAAGTTGAAGAAAAGCAATGCTATTAACAAAAATACAAAATAAAAAGTAATTAACCCTTCTAAATGCTCTTACATAACAATTTCATTGAAACAAAACCCTATTGAAGGTAATTATACACTCACCGACCTCCCTCTAGTAAAAGAAGCACAACACCGAGATCTAGGTATCCTCATAGATTCAAAACTAAATTTCGATAATCACATATCAACCATCACAAAAAAGGCAATGCATATTCTAGGCCTACTTTACAGATTCACCGAAATCAATAACCCGAAAGCACTTTCCATTTACTTCAAGACATTTGTGTCCGCCATTCTAGAATATTGTTCACCAATCTGGAACATGGCTGCCCATTCTCATACCTCCAAGATCGACAGTGTTCTCAGCTTTTTCCTCTCCATCCAGTTGTGAAACTGACCTATTTACCTTGGTACTGTTTTGGCTTGTTTATTTTATGTTATGCTTTCTTTTGTGTTTTTAATCTTAGTCTATTGTTTTACTGTTGTTTCTTTCTGGTTTAAAATGGCTTCTGCTGTACTGGAAATTTCAATAAATAAATTAGAAAGATATTTTTTTTTTTTGTTACCTAACTTTCATTTCAGTCATAATGTTGCTGTCATTGTGCGAGAACCAGAGGGATATAACTCCAATTATCAAATTTACAAGAGAGGGGAAATAATATATTATCTTGCATGATTTTTCTATTGTCGGCTGTTAATGTCAAAATTTTGTCACTTTTCGTGCTTCTTTTCTTGAGTCAGAAACATTAGTTCAGGTGTGAAGTATTCCTCTGTAAAGTTTGCCTTAAGTTGATCTTCATGATCCGACATTGGTCCTCATTCATATTTCTTGATCCTTAGTTGTGTTGAACGGTGGAAAAATTTGATATAACAAATATTCTTTGTTATTTGTATTTTGGAGTGCAAAAAATGTATAATATAATGTGATGGCATGTGCATAATAATTTTGAATGCTAAGATTTAGCTTTGGCTTGAAAAATATTTACTAGAGCACAAAGATTCCAAGAATTGAATCGTAGGCTCAAATAGGAATGAACTTGACAAAGAGCAAAGTGATTCACGTGTTGATCCAAGCTTCAGTCAAGTAGTTTTTTCCTTTAAAAATGCTAGAATGCATTACGGCTCCAAAATGTGTTCACAAAGGGCTGAATAGTAAGTTCGAGCCGTGACGCTGCGAGTTCAGTAACAACAATTATTTATGATTTATAATTTTTGTGCGCACATCATAATTTATACATTTCTTGCATGAATTCATTTGTGATGTAAAAAATCTTATATTCAGCACTCCGTAAATCTGAGGATGTTTGCTTCTTGATGCAGGGACTTAGATTTTTGTCTTGTTAGCTGATCTTACCAGATAAATGGATGAATTCCCAATGAGAAAACTTAGTTGGATCAGAGGTTACTTACTCTACATGTAGAAAATTATTATTAATATATTTTTTGGCTAAATAAAGATTAATATAGAAATTATGCTCTCAGGTTGAGAATGAAGTTCTGAATGGTGCTTCATGGGTTGATAATAAATAATAATGTTATGTAGGTACATTGTTTATGTAAAATTGGTTCATGTGGTACTTCACTAGATAATAATTGTTGGTGTGTCGAACTTGAATTTCATTTTTTCAATATTATTATGTACTAAAAATTCATTATGCATAGTTGCACTGTATTGGTTCATGATGAACAAGTTCTTGTTGTATTGTTAGAAAACAAATATTCAGTTATACTCAATTGATTATAATGCTAAACATGTAAACAGTTTGTAAATATAGAGGCATTATATTAATTATTATATGTTTAAAAGTCTCAGTAGTGCTCAATTCTGTTGTGGGTTCGTCCCTTGTTGAGCGCCAGTATGACAATAAAAATAATACATTGTCATAACAACATATGAAAATAGTTAGGCTAAGTCCAAAGTTCCACATTTGTGCAATATTTATAATAATTTAGTCACATGATTGCTCAAAATTTTATTCAAATAATACAATTAAATGTCTGAAATTACTACTTAAACCTATTCCATTAAATATGATGTTTAAAAAAGCCAATTTGTATATCATGACAAAATTATCAAATTGTGCAATATGTTGAATTCATATTCATAACAGTTATTTTTGACTGACAAAATGAAAAACAAATATTTTAAATCATATGTGTTCTTTCAGACAAGAAAGATATGATACATTCAATTTTATAATTAAATTTATTGAAATTAAAAAAAAAGAAACAGATAAGTTCAGATTTAGCAATATGGAATGGTGATATATTTGTACAATAATTGTTGCTCTTAAAGCATTAAACTGGGCAATGTTATTATAACTTGGATGTTTAAGTTATATAGAAGCCTTTTATGACTCGAATGAACTTTGAATATTATATAATCTTATAAAGATTCGAAAGTTGTGGAATGACACTGATATGTATAATAGATGCCATGTTGAATTGGAAGCAGTGAATAGGTATCTGTTTTCATCTTCCTTAACGGGCAGGCTTGTAAATGTTACAGTTCCTCAAATGAGTGCTTTGAGGAAGGTCGCATAGAGTGACACTTATATGTTCTACGTTTGGAGGTGATTTGATCAGATGATGAATTTCGAAAACTGAAGCTCAGAATTGTAGATACAAATACTTGCTTTATCCTGGAAGGAGATAACAAAGATATATTTTTTTTATGTATAGCATTGATATCTTATAAATGTTCTTGTAAACATATGCATAATATGATGCTATTGTAATTTTTGTTGTTTCTAGTTTTTTTTTTTTTTTATCAATATAATAATTATAAAGTTATCAGTATATGTAAATTTAAATTTCCTTTTCAATATAGCACCATAGCTACCTATTGTGCTGATACTGAGTTTGAATTATACTGACAAAGTCGTTATAAGTACACCATTTCCACACGATAACTTATCGAAGGATAAGAGGTAACTTCTATAGTTTTAGGAAGTCAAGGCGGCATGGTTTCTTTTGGGAGAAGCGCGTTATTATTTCCTGGGGGTCAAGAGCAACATCACGATGAGTATATAAAAGAGCCAATCCTCTTAATCTTTCCTGACCCATCGTCGACCTTATCAAAGATTTTAAGCACCTGAGAGCTGAGAAAGATTGTTCGGCTGTCGCTACGCTAATTGGGAGAGTAAGAAAGATTTCATATAGTCTATTAATAATCGGGAAAACATCCTTGTGCCAATTATTATACAAATCAATTAGATATGCATCTGTAAATTCGCGCTCAATTTTCCTCTGTCATGCTTGCAATTCAGCAGAGAGAAGACGATGGAACACGGGTTCAGACATACCAAACAAACCACCTGTGTCTCTTCAGATTTTCTCTGGCTGGAGGGAAGGATAACTGCAAGTTTGTATGCGTCTACTCTAGACTAAGAGAATCAAGATCGTAGATCTTCAGTTATATTTTCCAAAAGTGGGGTGTAAATTGCCATGCGAAGTAGTCTTCAGGAAGAGAGCAGGATGGGTTGCTGCAATGGATCTGTCTTCTGGCAACACGAGAAATTCTGACATCGATGTCCAATAATTTGCAAGTATCGACCATAACTCTAAAGAGAACACGAAACTCCTGGTTCGCCGAATGGCGTCGATCCTCAAGAACATTAAGAATGTCCTTAACAAAATTTGCAGCTTCGTTCATGTTCACGGTCTTCTTTTGACAAAGCCTGCTCATTGGAAGCCTTATGCTGAGCACATCATCCAAAACAATCAATGTTGTTAAGAATTCAACATTGCATATAGCTGACAAAAGAGAAGTGGCCTTTGCTGCCGTTTGAAGCTCTCCCCACCCTGATATAAAGTACACTGATGTGAAACGTCCCCCCCTACCAATAGAAAAGCGTATCTACGAATTTGGAGGGGAATGAAATACCATAGGTCGGCTATGGTAGAATTTCCGGGGGGAGATATACAATAATTCGGGCCCATTGTGTTTCGTCCCCCCTTTGTGTTTATTGAAGGGGGAAATTCTACCATGAGGGGGGAAAGTTTATAATAGACTTAGGCTCTGTTCGAAAGGTACAAAGTACATACTTGAAGTATGGTCTTGACGGAAGTGACGTCACTTAGTACAGTTCGAAAGCGTCACGTTCACGAGGAATCGACACTACGAGGCAGAGCAAATGAAGTTGGAGGCTCGGTCACGTGACAAGTGGACTTTTTGTTCATTTGTTTGAAATCGCGGAGGTAGAAAGCCAGCAAGTTGTTTGTTGCAGTTCTTCTAATGTGTGGAAATGTATGTATTAGAGCATTTCCAAATGCTATGTGATTTCTGTGATGAAAAACAAGTGTTTAAAACATGGAAAACCGATGTGTCCTCTGTTATATCTACTAATCGTATTTGGCACTGCAGTCGAATTGCAGTTCGAAAAGTCTTTCCCTCCCGGCCACGACTTCAAGACTGCACTGCGAGACCATTCTCGAAGTATGCTTGCTTCAAGTAGGGTCTTGCACCTTTCGGACACGGCCTTAATCTATTGTATTATTTCCAGGGGGACATTTTACTTTTTCCGGGGGAACATTTGCCATGGGGGCCGTTCTACACTGTGACACCGGCTGCTGGACCCACCTTCAAGTCCGACGTGTATAGACGGTGTTAAAGGCGGAGCTACTGCGGAGCATGCGCACTTGTCTGGTCCCCCTCGAACATCCGGTTACCGTGCTATGGACGTTGATATGAAAGGGCAAAGTGGAGATTCTTTTAAAAGGAAATATGGTGTCAACTGTGTAGCACATGGTTGCACAGTTCAATCGGGAACAAATTTTTTGAGTTATGTAACACTTCGTAGGTTTCCGAAGGACGTAGAGAGATGAAACTTGTTGATACAAGCAGAACGAAGAAAGGATTGGTACCCGGAATGATTTGTACGACTTGCATTTTGTTACAAGCATGTTGATGGTTTATCTGCGTATTGTGTTGAGGTGAAAAGCACACCTCTTAGTGACTTTTAAACCGAAGTGACACGCGACAGCAGTGGTTCGTACCGAAGTGACAAGCGACACAGGCCTATTTAGTCTATAAGTAAGCATTTACAGCTAATGGCAAATCAAGTCTCAAGCGGCACAGTACATGCCATTGGGAATCTGAGCGATACGTGCAGCTTGTCGTGTCGATTCAGTTAAAAATTTCATTGATCACTGAGGATTCACTTTTAAGTGGCACAGAGATTACACCCCGAGGCGACAATTAACAGCCCCTTTACTCTAAAGGAAACAATTCACCTTGCATACGAGTATACAACAGACTGAGGCGGCACGATGCATGGTACTGAGAAAACAACAGTCCAGTCCAAGCGACACGTGCATTTTCTCGCAATGAATTGGTTTGAATGGAAGCTTTCAGACTGCAAAGATACGTGTCTCTTGGAAACCAACATTCAAAAATAAACAACACCTTCCGAATTAAAGCGACACGACAAATTGCAGGCGTCGCTTGTCGCTCGGACTGGGCCGTTTTATCAATACCGTGCATTGTGTTGCCCCGGCCTGTTATTTGCGCAAGCGTGACTGGTGAATGGTTTGCTTTAGATCGAATGCTTCTGTGCAAAATCTCGATATCGCTTGTCGCTTCAATCTGAAAACTCCCTTGTTGTTTGAAGTAAATTAATGCAAGTGAAAGTGGCATGCCATATCATAGGTTTTCCCTAAATCCCTCAGGCGGAAAGGCGACGTTGAAAGCACATATATTTACTAGCATTTGTTATGTGTCATTTCATTAGTTCTGCAGATTTGTTGGCAAAGATTCACTTAAGCATACTCTATAATACAATAATATCACTAGTTTTATAGAATTATCTTTCCCTCAGTTTTCCATTTACAAAATAATTGAATATATCTAAATTTTCGTACGTTTTGAGTTCGTCGTGTGTGTGTACATGAGATACTTGTATGTATGCTATACAACTGGCGGCCACAAAGACACATCACATTTTAATAATCTGCTCTGCAGTTAATCATCCGACGGATTCTAGACATCCACTCCATGGTAGAACTTCAACAAATACCTTTCTTGACTATCATCCCACAACTGATGAAAACAAGCGCCCATATCTTACTTCGTATGAATGTGCATTGGCAACATCGGTAATTGGCCTAAACCGGAAGTTCCGGGGGGACCGGGCAAGACCTCACTAATGTTTATGTTTACATTTTTAACACGGTCTATATCATATTACCGTGCATGTCCAGCGAAGACTGCGACTTTTCGGTGTTGACTGAAATGTTTTTTTTTTTTTTTTCTCCTCCTGGTCAGTACCAGAGGGAAGGAAATCAAAATTGCACTACAACAGGGAGTAACGAAGCTCCTGTTGTGGAAAATCACGTTTACCTTGTTAATAAGGGAAATCTAACTTAAAGACATACATGCAGCACTTAAATTATTTGTAATATCAATCATTATTATATCTCCCAAAAATCCATCATCAGGGCAGGCCCCTATCGCCCCCCCTTCCCTGTTGATCCGCACCTGGTCGTGTATTCTCTTGAACTTTACTATTAGCTGGTTTCTCTGTCCTAAAAGGAATATAAATTGTGGAAATTTTGGGGAGTTTCGGTTAGTCTATAACAATGGCAATTTTCCACTGACTGCATCAAACATTCTCAGCCACTGAAGTGACATCTCTTTCTTATACATAATCACATGGGCGTAAATTGGCGGCGACAAGAAGGACACCTGGCCCTTTCCCCAAAATTTTCAGGTTTATTAAAAATTACTTTTGTTAACTTTTGGGACCTAAGGAGCAAAGTAATAAGTATTTTTTATGAATTCGCATATGTAAAGTTATTTAGCGAAATAGTCCTCGATGCTGTTTTTATGGGATAGTTCTTTTTTAAAGATTGTATAGTGTGTATGTTGTAATATTTATGCGATTCACACCTCGCACCTACAACATACACTCCCATACATTTTATAACCTTGTCCAGGTTCAACAAATATATAGTATCTGAAGTTCTGTGGAAATATAGCAGAAACTATTGGCAATAGACAGGTATTTCTCGCTCATTTCCCTTTTGATATACGGAGGTTTATTCATATTATCTTATTTACAGAAGTCAAAACTAGGCTGTTATTCACAAAATCCCCATCTCAGTGTACCCTGTCCCCCCGTCCCAAAGAGAGTGTGTAGACTCGTGTAGCCACCGGCTTCACGAGTAAAAAAAATAACCCTTCAGTACCAAAAAGGTGGCCGAAGGTATGTGTGTGTGTGTGTGTGTTTGTGTGTGTACCCGGTCTCCCACATGAAATAAACTATTGAAATAATGTGAAGACCAAGTGTGTGTATTAAAAGAAAGTTAAAATCCCCGTCGGTTCACATAGTAAATGAAAGTTCTCCCAGCTGCTCCCCTTGGAGAAGAAGGTACCTCTTACATTGCTGTACTCCGCCAAACATCTGAGAGCCACTGCTTATAAAACTCCCCACCCCCTTTTTTTGAGCAGGCCTCATCTCCAGGAAAATATCAACTCAGGGCAAGCCCCGGCACCTAGCGACCTGTTGGGTGAGCCAGAGCCACTGCTCCCTCCCCTTCCTATTTATAGGTCCCGCTCAATGGTGCAACCCCACCCCTCAAACCTTAGTTGGAAATAAGTCTAGCGGACAATTACCGCCCACAACTTCAAATTTTGTGCAAATAATAATACTTTTCATAAAATTTTATTTGCTCGCTTCGCTCGAAAGGTTCAGGACCGTAGCTAGGAGATGGCGGGAGACAGCCCTGGGTGCCGAATGTTCTAAATGAAATAGTTGTGAAATTGATTGATTGATTTGTGTTTTTTTTAAGTCTACTTTATGCACAGAAAGACTAATTTTCAGACTGGACGTATAGGTTAAAGTGTGTTCCAAACCACTATGTGCCTCCACCGGGTATCGAACCAGGGACCCCTTGATCACAAGGTGATGATATTACCACTGCACCATTGGGGAGGCACAAAAGTTGTAAATGATGTAATGCCATGGCGTTCCGTGAAATTATTTGCACCCTATTCAATTAGGCTGATATTGATTTCAGCCTGCAAAGAAATTGGATCCAAAAATTTTCTTCCTCGCTTCGCTCGTAATTTGCTTTTCATTCACTCTGATGCATTGAAAATCACCAGACACAGAAATAAGACTTGTCTTAATTGATATTCTTTTAAATGCATAAAAATTGTTATGAGGAACCCCCAGGTTCCCATGTTATTCGACGCTGGGTGGGTGCCGGGGCAGCTTCCATCGTTAGAAAAGTTCCTGGATTTGAACAGGCCGGGGGTTCGAACCCGGAACCTTTAGCATGGTAGTCAGTTGCGTTACCGACTGAGCCACCGTGGCCATATATATATATAGATGGATGAATTTGTTGTTTAATGTATTTAAATAATTGCCTATATGCTGTATATAATATTTATTAAAGAAACTTAGAATATGTACACATTTTTGTGTCCAAGTCACTCCACGTTGCATATATGTGAAACATATATCGTGCATGAAAGTTATGTTAATGTAAAATTATACGTGGAATGCATTTTTCAAGCATTTTCTGTCTTTCAAAAATAGTGTATGTGCTTGTTTTCCGTTATTAATGTGAAATTTAATGTGTTAAAATAAAAATTCAATTAGTTTGTTCGAACAAAAATGATTTAGCACAAACTTCTACCCCATTTTCGCGTAATTTATGAGGAAAATAAAGACTTCGATACTACCACTACTAATAGTAATAATAATGTTGGTCCTTGGTTCAAATTCCGGCTTGGGCATGGATGTTTGCAAGTATCCATTCATCATTTTCATCTTGCCATCACTCATCCCCATCTTCGCAAATTAGCCAAAAGTGGCACATGAAGCGCAGTAAAATAAAGCAAATCAATAATAACAATGATAATAATGGTATAATAACATTATTATTAACATTATTTTCAACATTATTATTATTATTATTATTATTATTATTATTATTATTATTATTGGTATGTTTATCTTGGTACTTGCCTCCCCCAAACAATAATTCGTTGTTGCGCCTCTGGGCTCGCTAATGACCTAACCCGTTACTGGAAACACATCCGCCAACCGCAAAGGCCAAGAATTTAAAAAAAGCCAGTACAAAAATACATAGACATACACAAAAGTTGTGCACACATTATTATAAATGCCACTAATATCACCAAAAGATATGAAACTAAAAACCGGCCAGTGTAATTAAATTACTTAATAAACATATAACATAAAAAGGATCCAGTAATGATCATTACAAATTCTACCCCCCCCCCCCAAAAAAATAGGTCCCAAGCTACGCCCATGCATCCACGGATGACTAAAAAAATAAATGAAGAGAAATTTGCGTAAGTACCTTGAAATCGTTTGGATAATAGCAATATTACTCTTACGAAAGTGTATAGCAATAAGCTCGAGAGGTTCAGTGTGAATTGTTACCCAGTTATTTCATAGTGTGTTAATTGCTTCTACACATAGAAAAGGGGACACACAAACATACACGAGCTGCCCTGCATTGACTTTGGTGTTTCAAAAATGAACCAACACTTAGGGGGATTTAACTCGAACTTGCAGAGTCAAGTGTAGGGTCCCCTTGGACACCACTGAATTCTCTTTTTGAACAGGATATAAATATGACTAATCCCACAGAAAAAGGCACTGGAAAGTGCCCTATAGAAGCCACAGATACTGATCCACCGGATAACATCCCACTTGGATCGAATCCAGAACAATACATGCCCCCAACATACAGATACGACCCAGACTCTTCCGGGCCATTTATTGTCATAATTGAAGGTGTGGGGCCTTCCGATGGCACAGTGGTGGTGTCATCGCCTTGTAATCCAGGTGTTCTGGGTTCGATACCTGGTGGAGGCACAGAGTAGTTTGGATCTCACTTTAGACTGTAGGTCCAGTTCCAATTAGCCTTACTGTGCATAAAGTGGACTTAAAACACCAACTCAATCAATCAATCAATTGAAGGTGTGGGCCAAAATATTGGTAAATTGGCAGGTGGTAGCTTGGGTAATAAGTTTCGTAAAGCACAAATTCCAGTTACCTTACTAGAACAAAATGGAAAAAAATAAAGTTGGTGCAGCCTTCAAGTCCGCCCTGACAGCAAATCAATTAGTACATAATCTGGATTTCCAAGCTGAATTACATATTAAAGCTCGTATCCCCTGAAATTTGTGTGTGTATGTGTGTGTGTGTACACACTTGCTGTAAATGTATATAATGACTATACCTTCTGGAACTGGAGACTTGTTGAGGGTCAGTAGTTAAAACTTATAGTCATTGAGATTATATAACCAATTTTGACCTTTTTCTGAATTGTTATTAATTTTTCTTATTTGAGCTTTAAGTCCACTTTATGCACATATAGGCTATTCGAAACTGGACCTATAGTTTAAAGTAGAATCCGAACCACTATGTACCTCCACTGGGTATTGAAGCCAGGATCCCTTGATTGCAGGGTGACAATGTTACAACTGCACCATCAGGGAAGCCAAATTGTTATTAGAAAAACCTACCAATTGCGGTAAATATTTCTCACAACCCTGCTTGCCCAGTCTCATTTATGTCATCTTTTTTTTTTCAAATAGATTTCAGTAAGGTTGTGTACTATTGTTGTCAGTCATACTGTAATTCTTGCAGGTTTCTGTCACTGATGAGAAAACAAACAAATTAATCCCATTTGTCGGAAGAGGTTTTCGCAGAGTTGGTTTAATTGAAGGTGCAAATCCAACTGGGAAAGTCTTCTTAAATGTAGGCTCAAAAGAACAAGGTAAAAAATTAATTAACTATTTTCCATATGATGCTAAGTAAAATTTCAATTTAACTACACATAAAGTCAAATTCCATTATGCTTAGTTAATGTTTCCGAAAGTCTTACAGCTATTGGTGGTTGTGATTGTAATTAAGTATAATATAGGAGAGATTAATTAAAATGTAGACCAAGGAGGTATATGTTATTATTCTAGACAAAGTTGGACTTTATTCTTGAACTCACCAATATGATTTACTTTTTGAGAGGTGATGAGATATGCAAAAATGAAGAACAAGCAGGATGCTACAAAATGTAGTACTAATACATGATCGCTCCTAATTTTCATAAAACAAGGTTACACCTACGTGCTATAAAACATGTGGACGTATGTTTGTCATGCTTATCACATTAGCCTGAAAAGTTATATTTAAAATGATACATTTTTAAACAGTTTTATAATATTGACTTTTTTTGTACACCCTGAATATCAATTTTTGAATTACGTACATCTTTTTATTTTATATTTTATGTAAATGGTTCTCTATCTGCATTCTAGATCTCAAAGATAGAAAGAAGATTTATATGATCGGAGAGGTTATTTTTGTTCAATCCTTGGAACTGACTGTGAAAGTGAGTCATGATGAGAAAAAGCTACTGATTGACAAACCACAGCCTCTTGCCTTTGCTTACAATAAGTACACACTTGAAAGTGATGGAATGATTGGTCCAAAGGTAAAAGTATAATTGACTATCTTATGTTAATTTGAGCAGAAACATATAGATAATCTAGATAATAGACAATGGCCAAACTGTGATTGTAAGATCTTGCCGTTTCTTCTTTGTACATTCATTATATTACTTCCAAGATGCCATAGAAGGAGGAATTGTGGAATATCTAATGAGGAATCACAGCTGGTTGTGACCTCCTGATGGATGGGATGATCCCCTGGCCTAAGTCATAAATATACACAAGGAAACATTTGGTAGATATGACAGTTTTAAAAAAACCTTGCCACTATTAGTCCGATTAGAACTATTCTTCAATCTGCATAGATAGTTTTCTTCCTTGTAGCACACAAGAAAAGAAATACTGGTTCTACAGAAAACTCCTAAATGGAAGAGAGATGATCTTCACAAAATCCTCAGAATAATAATGACATTTAATTCACATATGATCTCCTTTGTTACAGAACATGGATGTAGAATCCACAACTTGTTACAAGGATATACTTGCTATTGCGTCAAGGGGACAATTGCCCCCTAGGCTCCAACTCCTACTGAATTTTCCCCCTTTGAAGTGTTAAAAAAATAAACTACCTTGTCCCAGTGTAGCTAAAAATCGAAATAACTTGTAACCAGTGCTCGAAGCAGGGGCACCGACTTGTCAAAATTATTGGGGGGCTCTGATCACTGAAATAAATTAATGAATGATTCATTCTCTCCCTTTTTTAAGTTTTGGCCTCAGAGTTAGGAATCTCATAAAAGCCCACGAATTCCTTAAAAATATCAAAATTTTTATTCACAGTTCTAATGCAGAATATTAATTGTCCACGGATGGATGTCACAAGTTTCGTCAACCATAATAGCAAAATATTCCGGACTTTTAATATCTGCTACCACGGAGCGTAAAACAGATCTCCCTAATATATCAATGATCTCGTTCTGAATGTCATGTGAGAGCCATTTGTAGCCCGAATGTCCCATCCACTCTCCTAGTTCATGCACATTGTCTTTGGAAACTCTTTTTAGTAAAAATTTTAACAATACTCATAATTACATACTTAGTATATAGTAATAAGTCATGTGTTTTGCTGTCTCTGGTCATAGCCCCCCCAAAGTTGATGGTTTAGCGGTCTCAGACCCCCAAATTGATGGTCTACAACATATCAAATGTGTATTTAAAGTTAAGTTCATGTGGCACAATTCAGAGTAAACTTTAAAGAGAAGCAAAATAATACATTAGATCCTCTAAAGCAAAATTATTTGGGGGCTCTGGCCCCACATCGTTCACATTGGGGAAGGGGGCTCGAGCCCCCCCCCCCCCCCCCCAAGCCCCATGGAGTCAGCACCTATGGCTCGAAGTGAGGGTGCGAATGTATTCTTCAGCTAGCAAATTTTCGCAAAGTATCCCTCCAGTAGTTTCATTGTCACCATGTTAAACCATAGGAGCATACCCTCAGCTAACTCTAAGACTCGACCAATCATCCGCCCAGCTAACATTTTCCACTTCAGGCACTGCACGTGACATGTAACGGATGTGACCAATGGAAAATTTCTCTTTGCTCTTAATTGAATATCAAAAAGGTTTGGTGCCACTTGAAAGTATTTAGTGGGATGTAACGTTTTAACATACACACGTAAAGAGAGTAATAGTGGTAAACAGTGGCGTACGCAAGGGGGGTTACGGGGTTTAAATCCCCCCCCTTGAGCTTGTGAAATATGAAAAATGCTGTGGAAAAAATCAAAATGGGCAATATATCACAGTCAAAGATATGCGACAATAATACAACAACAACATCATCATCCCACAATGTATTAATGTCGATGTAAGAATTTGATATTACTTCATGTCAAATATTTCTATTCTTGAACCATCAACATTGCATTTATGTGTACATGTGTGTGCCTATATAAAGTGCTCCCCTGTGCATAGCACCAAACCATGAAGGCGTATAGGGGGTGTGGAGGTAACGCCCCACACTTCCTTGATCCGGTCGTGAGTGGGGTGGTGTGATCAGCATCACACCCCTGACCGCCTTTACCCCCCAGAGTTTCCCCCAGGTACCCATGTTATTCGATGCTGGGTGGGCGCTGGGGCAGCTTCCATCGTTAGAAAAGTTCCCGGATTTGAACAGGCCGGGGGTTCGAACCCGGAACCTTTAGCATGGTAGTCAGATGCGTTACCGACTAAGCCACCGTGGCCATATATATATATATATATGTAATTTTTGCTGTTGGTTTATTGTAAGATGGATGAATTTATTGTTTAATGTATTTAAATAATAGCCTGTATGCTGTATATACAGGGTGGGAAATAACCTTTTGCTAGGGGTCTGCAGGAAAAAGTAACAACAATTAAGAAATTATGGTAATACCAAATGTTTAGTACGACAATTGTGGTTACAAAAACAAAATTAAAAGTTAGTTCACGACAAAGCACCTTGCTTCAAGGCAAATGCTAAAACCAAGACCTTCTTCGGCGAAGTGGCATTGACTTCTTCAGCAGTTCTGAATGGCCGGGTGCATCACCGGACCTGAATGCAGCGGAGCATTTTGGGGCTATTCTGAAGGACGCATATGAGTCCTTAATGATAGTGGAACACGGACCGGACCGCTATTCCCGGCCAACACTCCTTGCACATCTGGAACAAGTCCTCCTTGACATGGAATGGAATACGGACTTGTTTGCGAATCTTCTGAGCTCCTACCCTGATCGTCTTCGTGCTGTGAGAGAAGCAAACGGCGGACATACTAACTTTTAATTTTGTTTTTGTAACCACAATTGTTGTAGTAAACATTTGGTATTACCATAATTTCTTAATTGTTATTACTTTTTACTGTGGACCCCTAGCAAAAGGTTATTTCCCACCCCGTAGTATTTATTAAAGAAACTTAGAATACGTACACATTTTTGTGTCCAAGTCACTCCACGTTGCATATATGTGAAACATATATCGTGCATGAAAGTTATGTTAATGTAAAAAAGAATTATATGTGGAATGCATTTTTCAAGCATTTTCTGTCTTTCAACAATAGTGTATGTGCTTGTTTTCCGTTATTAATGTGAAATTGAACGTGCTAAAAAAATAATTCAAATAGTTTGTTCGAACACAAATTCTTTAGCACAAACTTCTACCCCTTTTCACGTAATTTACGAGGAAAATAAAGTCTTTGATACTACCACTACTAACAGTAATAATAATGTTGATCCAGGGTTCAAATCCCGGCTTGGGCATGGATGTTTGCAAGTATCCATTCATCATTTTCATGCCATCACTCATCCCCATCTTCACAAATTAGCCAAAACTGGCACAAGAAGTGAAGTAAAATAAAGCAAATCAATAATAACAGTTATAATAATGGTATAATAACATTATTAGTAACATTATTATTATTATCATTATTTTCAACATTATTATTATTATTATTATTATTGGAACGTTTATCCTGGTACTTGCCCCCCCCCCCCCCCGACAATAATTCGTTGTTGCGCCTCTTGGCTCGCTAATGACCTAACCCGTTACTGGAAACACATCCGCCAACCGCAACGGCCAAGAATTTAAAAAAAGCCAGTACATAAATACATAGACATACACAAAAGTTGTGCACACATTAATATAAATGCCACTAATATCACCAAAAGGAATGAAACTAAAAACCGGCCAGTGTAATTAAATTACTTAATAAACATATAACATAAAAAGGATCCAGTAATGATCATTACAAATTCTACCCCCCCCCCCCAAAAAAAAAAAATAGGTCCCAAGCTACACCCATGCATCCATGGATGACTAAAAAAATAAATAAAGAGAGATTCGCGTAAATACCTTGAAATCGTTCGGATCATAGCAATATTACTCTTACGAAAGTGTATAGTGATAAGCGCGAGAGGTTCAGTGTGAATTGTTACCCAGTTATTTCATAGTGTGTTAATTGCTTCTACACATAGAAAAGGGGACACACAAACATACACGAGTGCGGCAGAGCTGCCCTGCATTGACTTTGGTGTTTCAAAAATGAACCAAGAGTCAGAGGGATTTAACTGGAACTCACAGAATTTCAGTATGTTAGCAGAGTCAAGTGTAGGGTCCCCTGGGACACCACTAAATTCTCTTTTTGAACAGGATATAAATATGACTAATCCCACAGAAAAAGGCACTGGAAAGTGCCCTATAGAAGCCACAGATACTGATCCACCGGATAACATCCCACTTGGATCGAATCCAGAACAATACATGCCCCCAACATACAGATACGACCCAGACTCTTCCGGGCCATTTATTGTCATAATTGAAGGTGTGGGGCCTTCCGATGGCACAGTGGTGGTGTCATCGCCTTGTAATCCAGGTGTTCCGGGTTCGATACCTGGTGGAGGCACAGAGTAGTTTGGATCTCACTTTAGACTGTAGGTCCAGTTCCAATTAGCCTTACTGTGCATAAAGTGGACTTAAAACACCAACTCAATCAATCAATCAATTGAAGGTGTGGGCCAAAATATTGGTAAATTGGCAGGTGGTAGCTTGGGTAATAAGTTTCGTAAAGCACAAATTCCAGTTACCTTACTAGAACAAAATGGAAAAAAATAAAGTTTGTGCAACCTTCAAGTCCGCCCTGACAGCAAATCAATTAGTACATAATCTGGATTTCCAAGCTGAATTACATATTAAAGCTCGTATCCCCTGAAATTTGTGTGTGTGTGCGTGTGTGTGTGTACACACATGCTGTAAATGTATATAATGACTATACCTTCTGGAACTGGAGACTTGTTGAGGGTCAGTAATTAAAACTTATAGTCATTGAGATTATATAACCAATTTTGACCTTTTTCTGAATTGTTATTAATTTTTCTTATTTGAGCTTTAAGTCCACTTTATGCACATATAGGCTATTCGAAACTGGACCTATAGTTTAAAGTAGAATCCGAACCACTATGTACCTCCACTGGGTATTGAAGCCAGGATCCCTTGATTGCAGGGTGACAATGTTACAACTGCACCATCAGGGAAGCCAGATTGTTATTAGAAAAACCTACCAATTGCGGTAAATATTTCTCACAACCCTGCTTGCCCAGTCTCATTTATGTCATCTTTTTTTTTTCAAATAGATTTCAGTAAGGTTGTGTACTATTGTTGTCAGTCATACTGTAATTCTTGCAGGTTTCTGTCACTGATGAGAAAACAAACAAATTAATCCCATTTGTCGGAAGAGGTTTTCGCAGAGTTGGTTTAATTGAAGGTGCAAATCCAACTGGGAAAGTCTTCTTAAATGTAGGCTCAAAAGAACAAGGTAAAAAATTAATTAACTATTTTCCATATGATGCTAAGTAAAATTTCAATTTAACTACACATAAAGTCAAATTCCATTATGCTTAGTTAATGTTTCCGAAAGTCTTACAGCTATTGGTGGTTGTGATTGTAATTAAGTATAATATAGGAGAGATTAATTAAAATGTAGACCAAGGAGGTATATGTTATTATTCTAGACAAAGTTGGACTTTATTCTTGAACTCACCAATATGATTTACTTTTTGAGAGGTGATGAGATATGCAAAAATGAAGAACAAGCAGGATGCTACAAAATGTAGTACTAATACATGATCGCTCCTAATTTTCATAAAACAAGGTTACACCTACGTGCTATAAAACATGTGGACGTATGTTTGTCATGCTTATCACATTGAGTTAGCCTGAAAAGTTATATTTAAAATGATACATTTTTAAACAGTTTTATAATATTGACTTTTTTGTACACCCTGAATATCAATTTTTGAATTACGTACATCTTTTTATTTTATATTTTATGTAAATGGTTCTCTATCTGCATTCTAGATCTCAAAGATAGAAAGAAGATTTATATGATCGGAGAGGTTATTTTTGTTCAATCCTTGGAACTGACTGTGAAAGTGAGTCATGATGAGAAAAAGCTACTGATTGACAAACCACAGCCTCTTGCCTTTGCTTACAATAAGTACACACTTGAAAGTGATGGAATGATTGGTCCAAAGGTAAAAGTATAATTGACTATCTTATGTTAATTTGAGCAGAAACATATAGATAATCTAGATAATAGACAATGGCCAAACTGTGATTGTAAGATCTTGCCGTTTCTTCTTTGTACATTCATTATATTACTTCCAAGATGCCATAGAAGGAGGAATTGTGGAATATCTAATGAGGAATCACAGCTGGTTGTGACCTCCTGATGGATGGGATGATCCCCTGGCCTAAGTCATAAATATACACAAGGAAACATTTGGTAGATATGACAGTTTTAAAAAAACCTTGCCACTATTAGTCCGATTAGAACTATTCTTCAATCTGCATAGATAGTTTTCTTCCTTGTAGCACACAAGAAAAGAAATACTGGTTCTACAGAAAACTCCTAAATGGAAGAGAGATGATCTTCACAAAATCCTCAGAATAATAATGACATTTAATTCACATATGATCTCCTTTGTTACAGAACATGGATGTAGAATCCACAACTTGTTACAAGGATATACTTGCTATTGCGTCAAGGGGACAATTGCCCCCTAGGCTCCAACTCCTACTGAATTTTCCCCCTTTGAAGTGTTAAAAAAATAAACTACCTTGTCCCAGTGTAGCTAAAAATCGAAATAACTTGTAACCAGTGCTCGAAGCAGGGGCACCGACTTGTCAAAATTATTGGGGGGCTCTGATCACTGAAATAAATTAATGAATGATTCATTCTCTCCCTTTTTTAAGTTTTGGCCTCAGAGTTAGGAATCTCATAAAAGCCCACGAATTCCTTAAAAATATCAAAATTTTTATTCACAGTTCTAATGCAGAATATTAATTGTCCACGGATGGATGTCACAAGTTTCGTCAACCATAATAGCAAAATATTCCGGACTTTTAATATCTGCTACCACGGAGCGTAAAACAGATCTCCCTAATATATCAATGATCTCGTTCTGAATGTCATGTGAGAGCCATTTGTAGCCCGAATGTCCCATCCACTCTCCTAGTTCATGCACATTGTCTTTGGAAACTCTTTTTAGTAAAAATTTTAACAATACTCATAATTACATACTTAGTATATAGTAATAAGTCATGTGTTTTGCTGTCTCTGGTCATAGCCCCCCCAAAGTTGATGGTTTAGCGGTCTCAGACCCCCAAATTGATGGTCTACAACATATCAAATGTGTATTTAAAGTTAAGTTCATGTGGCACAATTCAGAGTAAACTTTAAAGAGAAGCAAAATAATACATTAGATCCTCTAAAGCAAAATTATTTGGGGGCTCTGGCCCCACATCGTTCACATTGGGGAAGGGGGCTCGAGCCCACCCCCCCCCCCCCCCCCAAGCCCCATGGAGTCAGCACCTATGGCTCGAAGTGAGGGTGCGAATGTATTCTTCAGCTAGCAAATTTTCGCAAAGTATCCCTCCAGTAGTTTCATTGTCACCATGTTAAACCATAGGAGCATACCCTCAGCTAACTCCAAGACTCGACCAATCATCCGCCCAGCTAACATTTTCCACTTCAGGCACTGCACGTGACATGTAACGGATGTGACCAATGGAAAATTTCTCTTTGCTCTTAATTGAATATCAAAAAGGTTTGGTGCCACTTGAAAGTATTTAGTGGGATGTAACGTTTTAACATACACACGTAAAGAGAGTAATAGTGGTAAACAGTGGCGTACGCAAGGGGGGTTACGGGGTTTAAATCCCCCCCCCCTTGAGCTTGTGAAATATGAAAAATGCTGTGGAAAAAATCAAAATGGGCAATATATCACAGTCAAAGATATGCGACAATAATACAACAACAACATCATCATCCCACAATGTATTAATGTCAATGTAAGAATTTGATATTACTTCATGTCAAATATTTCTATTCTTGAACCATCAACATTGCATTTATGTGTACATGTGTGTGCCTATATAAAGTGCTCCCCTGTGCATAGCACCACACCATGAAGGCGTATAGGGGGTGTGGAGGTAACGCCCCACACTTCCTTGATCCGGTCGTGAGTGGGGTGGTGTGATCAGCATCACACCCCTGACCGCCTTTACCCCCCAGAGTTTCCCCCAGGTACCCATGTTATTCGATGCTGGGTGGGCGCTGGGGCAGCTTCCATCGTTAGAAAAGTTCCCGGATTTGAACAGGCCGGGGGTTCGAACCCGGAACCTTTAGCATGGTAGTCAGATGCGTTACCGACTAAGCCACCGTGGCCATATATATATATATATATGTAATTTTTGCTGTTGGTTTATTGTAAGATGGATGAATTTATTGTTTAATGTATTTAAATAATAGCCTGTATGCTGTATATACAGGGTGGGAAATAACCTTTTGCTAGGGGTCTGCAGGAAAAAGTAACAACAATTAAGAAATTATGGTAATACCAAATGTTTAGTACGACAATTGTGGTTACAAAAACAAAATTAAAAGTTAGTTCACGACAAAGCACCTTGCTTCAAGGCAAATGCTAAAACCAAGACCTTCTTCGGCGAAGTGGCATTGACTTCTTCAGCAGTTCTGAATGGCCGGGTGCATCACCGGACCTGAATGCAGCGGAGCATTTTGGGGCTATTCTGAAGGACGCATATGAGTCCTTAATGATAGTGGAACACGGACCGGACCGCTATTCCCGGCCAACACTCCTTGCACATCTGGAACAAGTCCTCCTTGACATGGAATGGAATACGGACTTGTTTGCGAATCTTCTGAGCTCCTACCCTGATCGTCTTCGTGCTGTGAGAGAAGCAAACGGCGGACATACTAACTTTTAATTTTGTTTTTGTAACCACAATTGTTGTAGTAAACATTTGGTATTACCATAATTTCTTAATTGTTATTACTTTTTACTGTGGACCCCTAGCAAAAGGTTATTTCCCACCCCGTAGTATTTATTAAAGAAACTTAGAATACGTACACATTTTTGTGTCCAAGTCACTCCACGTTGCATATATGTGAAACATATATCGTGCATGAAAGTTATGTTAATGTAAAAAAGAATTATATGTGGAATGCATTTTTCAAGCATTTTCTGTCTTTCAACAATAGTGTATGTGCTTGTTTTCCGTTATTAATGTGAAATTGAACGTGCTAAAAAAATAATTCAAATAGTTTGTTCGAACACAAATTCTTTAGCACAAACTTCTACCCCTTTTCACGTAATTTACGAGGAAAATAAAGTCTTTGATACTACCACTACTAACAGTAATAATAATGTTGATCCAGGGTTCAAATCCCGGCTTGGGCATGGATGTTTGCAAGTATCCATTCATCATTTTCATGCCATCACTCATCCCCATCTTCACAAATTAGCCAAAAGTGGCACAAGAAGTGAAGTAAAATAAAGCAAATCAATAATAACAGTTATAATAATGGTATAATAACATTATTAGTAACATTATTATTATTATCATTATTTTCAACATTATTATTATTATTATTATTATTGGAACGTTTATCCTGGTACTTGCCCCCCCCCCCCCCGACAATAATTCGTTGTTGCGCCTCTTGGCTCGCTAATGACCTAACCCGTTACTGGAAACACATCCGCCAACCGCAACGGCCAAGAATTTAAAAAAAGCCAGTACATAAATACATAGACATACACAAAAGTTGTGCACACATTAATATAAATGCCACTAATATCACCAAAAGGAATGAAACTAAAAACCGGCCAGTGTAATTAAATTACTTAATAAACATATAACATAAAAAGGATCCAGTAATGATCATTACAAATTCTACCCCCCCCCAAAAAAAAAAAAATAGGTCCCAAGCTACACCCATGCATCCATGGATGACTAAAAAAATAAATAAAGAGAGATTCGCGTAAATACCTTGAAATCGTTCGGATCATAGCAATATTACTCTTACGAAAGTGTATAGTGATAAGCGCGAGAGGTTCAGTGTGAATTGTTACCCAGTTATTTCATAGTGTGTTAATTGCTTCTACACATAGAAAAGGGGACACACAAACATACACGAGTGCAGCAGAGCTGCCCTGCATTGACTTTGGTGTTTCAAAAATGAACCAAGAGTCAGAGGGATTTAACTGGAACTCACAGAATTTCAGTATGTTAGCAGAGTCAAGTGTAGGGTCCCCTGGGACACCACTAAATTCTCTTTTTGAACAGGATATAAATATGACTAATCCCACAGAAAAAGGCACTGGAAAGTGCCCTATAGAAGCCACAGATACTGATCCACCGGATAACATCCCACTTGGATCGAATCCAGAACAATACATGCCCCCAACATACAGATACGACCCAGACTCTTCCGGGCCATTTATTGTCATAATTGAAGGTGTGGGGCCTTCCGATGGCACAGTGGTGGTGTCATCGCCTTGTAATCCAGGTGTTCCGGGTTCGATACCTGGTGGAAGCACAGAGTAGTTTGGATCTCACTTTAGACTGTAGGTCCAGTTCCAATTAGCCTTACTGTGCATAAAGTGGACTTAAAACACCAACTCAATCAATCAATCAATTGAAGGTGTGGGCCAAAATATTGGTAAATTGGCAGGTGGTAGCTTGGGTAATAAGTTTCGTAAAGCACAAATTCCAGTTACCTTACTAGAACAAAATGGAAAAAAATAAAGTTTGTGCAACCTTCAAGTCCGCCCTGACAGCAAATCAATTAGTACATAATCTGGATTTCCAAGCTGAATTACATATTAAAGCTCGTATCCCCTGAAATTTGTGTGTGTGTGTGTGTGTGTACACACTTGCTGTAAATGTATATAATGACTATACCTTCTGGAACTGGAGACTTGTTGAGGGTCAGTAGTTAAAACTTATAGTCATTGAGATTATATAACCAATTTTGACCTTTTTCTGAATTGTTATTAATTTTTCTTATTTGAGCTTTAAGTCCACTTTATGCACATATAGGCTATTCGAAACTGGACCTATAGTTTAAAGTAGAATCCGAACCACTATGTACCTCCACTGGGTATTGAAGCCAGGATCCCTTGATTGCAGGGTGACAATGTTACAACTGCACCATCAGGGAAGCCAAATTGTTATTAGAAAAACCTACCAATTGCGGTAAATATTTCTCACAACCCTGCTTGCCCAGTCTCATTTATGTCATCTTTTTTTTTTCAAATAGATTTCAGTAAGGTTGTGTACTATTGTTGTCAGTCATACTGTAATTCTTGCAGGTTTCTGTCACTGATGAGAAAACAAACAAATTAATCCCATTTGTCGGAAGAGGTTTTCGCAGAGTTGGTTTAATTGAAGGTGCAAATCCAACTGGGAAAGTCTTCTTAAATGTAGGCTCAAAAGAACAAGGTAAAAAATTAATTAACTATTTTCCATATGATGCTAAGTAAAATTTCAATTTAACTACACATAAAGTCAAATTCCATTATGCTTAGTTAATGTTTCCGAAAGTCTTACAGCTATTGGTGGTTGTGATTGTAATTAAGTATAATATAGGAGAGATTAATTAAAATGTAGACCAAGGAGGTATATGTTATTATTCTAGACAAAGTTGGACTTTATTCTTGAACTCACCAATATGATTTACTTTTTGAGAGGTGATGAGATATGCAAAAATGAAGAACAAGCAGGATGCTACAAAATGTAGTACTAATACATGATCGCTCCTAATTTTCATAAAACAAGGTTACACCTACGTGCTATAAAACATGTGGACGTATGTTTGTCATGCTTATCACATTGAGTTAGCCTGAAAAGTTATATTTAAGATGATACATTTTTAAACAGTTTTATAATATTGACTTTTTTGTACACCCTGAATATCAATTTTTGAATTACGTACATCTTTTTATTTTATATTTTATGTAAATGGTTCTCTATCTGCATTCTAGATCTAAAAGATAGAAAGAAGATTTATATGATCAGAGAGGTTATTTTTGTTCAATCCTTGGAACTGACTGTGAAAGTGAGTCATGATGAGAAAAAGCTACTGATTGACAAACCACAGCCTCTTGCCTTTGCTTACAATAAGTACACACTTGAAAGTGATGGAATGATTGGTCCAAAGGTAAAAGTATAATTGACTATCTTATGTTAATTTGAGCAGAAACATATAGATAATCTAGATAATAGACAATGGCCAAACTGTGATTGTAAGATCTTGCCGTTTCTTCTTTGTACATTCATTATATTACTTCCAAGATGCCATAGAAGGAGGAATTGTGGAATATCTAATGAGGAATCACAGCTGGTTGTGACCTCCTGATGGATGGGATGATCCCCTGGCCTAAGTCATAAATATACACAAGGAAACATTTCATAGATATGACAGTTTTAACAAATCCTTGCCACTATTAGTCCGATTAAATCTATTCTTCAATCTGCATAGATAGTTTTCTTCCTTGTAGCAGACAAGAAAAGAAAAACTGGTTCGACAGAAAACTCCTAAATGGAAGAGAGATGATCTTCACAAAATCCACAGAATAATAATGACATTTAATTCACATATGATCTCCTTTGTTACAGAACATGGATGTAGAATCCACAACTTGTTACAAGGATATACTTGCTATTGCGTCAAGGGGACAATTGCTCCCTAGGCTCCAGCTCCTACTGAATTTCCCTCCTTTGAAGTGTAAAGAAAATAAACTACCTTGTCCCAGTGTAGCTCAAAATCGAAAATAACTTGTAACCGGTGCTTGAAGTGAGGGTGGGATCAGCCAGCATTTTCGCAAAGTATTCCTCCAGTAGTTTCATTGTCACCATGTTAAACCATAGGAGCATACCCTCAGCTAACCCCAAGACTCGACCAAACATCCCCCCAGCTAACATTTTCCACTTCAGGCACTGCACGTAACATGTAACAAGTGTGACCAATGAAAAATTTCTCTTTGCTCTTAATTGAATATCAGAAAGGTTAGGTGCCACTTGAAAATATTTAGTGGGATGTAACGTTTTAACATACACATGTAAAGAGAGTAATAGTGGTAAACAGGGGAGTTACGGGGTTTAAACTCCTCCTTGAGTTTGTGAAATATGAAAAATCCTGTGGGAAAAAATCAAAATGGCCAATTTATCACAGTCAAAGATCTGCGACAATAATAATAATAATAATAATTTGAATTATTATTTCCATGCAGCACGGAGAAAAGCACTGCATTCCAAACACACGCATCTTTCAGAGTGAATGCCTCAAAAATAAACACGAATTCTTGAAAATAAAATATAAGGGTAACTATGATTTAAAAGAGAAAAGAAGTTGTTTTCTATCTCAGTTGCAACAATGTTCAATACACTGGTGTCTGTACTGTTTTCAGTAGATCAATGGGTGTTTCGAAACATCTACTATTTTCAGTAGATGAACTGTAATGCTACTGTTTTTAGTATGCTACTGTTTTCAGTAGATGAACTGTAATGCTACTGTCTTCTACTGTTTTCAGTAGATGAACTGTACTGCTAATGTTTTCTACTGTTTTTGGTAGTCCAACTGTTTCCTCTATCTTAAGTAGTTGAACTGTACTCTTAATTTTTTCAGTAATATAATTGTACAACTAACATATTTTTTATTGTGTTCAGTATATTGCTGTCTGAAAACAGTACTCTTGTCACTAACGAAAATTTTCTTATCTATACAACTGAAAATGCAATGGAAAAATCATACAAACAACTACAAGGGTTGGATAAAAAGTAATGGCAACACTGCTGTCCCGTGAAAGGGGTGAGTCACAGAGCCACAAGCGTTTCGTGGCTGATAAAGGAATGTCAGACGAGGAAGTATAGTGAGTGGGAGCGATTGTATGTTATTCAGTCAATAACTGCAGTGCTCTGAAGCAGAGGACAAGAGTGCAAGCGCCCTAACGATATGTTTAGGCAAGAAGAACAACGTCTCTCAGGCAGACGGTCAACGCAGCCTACTTCTGCACCTTCTTGCAACACCACCTTCGTCTCGCATTAAGAAGGAAACGACGGCACGGTGTCCCATCATCCTGCTTGACAATGTAAGGTGTCACACTGCGAACAATGTGACGGCACTCCTGCATAACTGGTAGTGGGAGGTACTGGAATATCCAACGTATTCACCGGTATGAGACCGTGTGATTACGACCGTTTTGTCAAAATGAAGGAACCACTGGGAGGGAAGCACTACGACCCGGGCGAAGCCATCATATGTGTTATAGGGCGGTCACTGCGGGACATCGACAGAGATGGACGCGCTGACGGTGTACAGCGCCTTCCATACGTGTGGCAGAAGGTCGTAGAGATGAGGGGCGATTACTTTCAAGGAATGTAACACGTGCTCCTCTGCCAATACAGTCAAGTACCAATTATACGAGTGTTGCCATTACTTTTTATCCAACCCTTGTAAAACAAATGTATGGTAAAGCATGTGGAACTTGCTACTTAGGAATGTGTTCACACATTTGAATTCTTGTGGCACTTACATCGTTTACCAATTTTAGTCTTCAATTATTCTTGATTTGGTTTGAGTTGGAGCTTTAAGTCTACTTTATGCACAGTAAGGCTAATCGGGACTGGTCCTACAATTTAAAGTGGGATCCGAACCACTATGTGCCTCCACTGGGTATCGAACCAGGGCCCCTTGATTACAAGGCAACGATGCTACCACTGCGCCATCGGGGAGGCCCTAGACAATTATTCAAACGACAGCTTAGCTACTCCAAAATGTTTTTTTGGTAAGAACAGCGAGACAATCCAGATGTGAATTATCGGGGACATTTATGCGGAGAAGAAGCCGGAAAAATTCCAACCAATTTCGGGAATCGAACCTGGATCTGCCACGTGGTTGTCAGATGCTCTACTGACCAGACCACCTTAGCTCCTTGGATGAGTTCCATACTTTGATTATTTCAATTTATTTTAATATATTTTCTTGTTTTTATGGATTGTCTTCACACTTAAAATGTCTCATCTCTTTGACCAGACAATTATTTCATAACAGAGAAACAAAAAAATGCTTCCAGAATTTGATAAAAATCAAATGACTAAAAAGTAATTTCGTTCTATTGCTTTCATAAATACTATATATATATATATATATGTAGATCTCTACTACTTAATAGTCACAGTTTCTTATGCTTGTAATAACCGTAAACTACAGGAAAATAATTTTACAATGCAAGCAATGCGTACATACAAGAAAAACTACTTAATAGTCGTAGTGGTATTAGTAGTATTATTATTAGTAATTCTGCTAATTAATTAATTATAAGTATTATTAATTAATTATGAGTGTTATTATTTAATTAAAGTATAATAAAACAATGGTAGTGTGATGTGGAGAAAGTTTTAGAAATAGCCCTTCCCCCCTTCCACCTTGATAGAATCCTGTGTACCCTACTGGTGGTAAAAGTTCGTGAATTGCCAAGGATGATTGTTTATTTTGTGGTAATAAGAGCCAGACTGGCTGAGCAACTGATTATTGTTACTGGATTCTTAACTATAGAAAATTTACACTCTATAAGTTTACAACAAATGATGTAATAAATTCAAGTAAAAAAAACAACAACAGGGTTCTCTTGCCTGGTCCTGAATTCAATCCTCAGTTGGATGCTACAGATTTTTATTGTTGATCCAAAACTACAAGGGAAAATGGAAAGCTTCTTTAAAAGATAGTGGTGAACTTTATCTACAAAGTCAGAAAACTGCATGAACTAACTACACTTCACCCAACAGAAAGCAACTTTGAATACTTGGCCCTTCAAGAAAGGGCTGTTGTATTTTTAGTTTGGTTTAGCAATCTGTCAAAAGTGCATATCAGTAAATCGCTAATTTTTATTTTACAAAATTAATATAATGAACTTTATTAACTTTTTCTGTTACTTACTGTTTAACATATATGGTTTTGAATTGCAAGCTATATTTCTTGACTGTATTTTTTCTTTTAATCTAGCTGAGAACCTCATCTGTTGGAAATTATGATGCCGTATGGCTTGGAAAGGATAGTTCAGCTATGCAGTTGGAAACCTTGTATAGAGAGGCACGGGCCATGGCTGTCCTATAATTCTTCTCCAAAAGTGCATGAGTAAAGTGCTTTTTAATTCATGAAACTTTTACTATGATGAACTTTCACGGGAACTTATTGATACCAAATTTGTTTGAACTTGTGCCATAAATTTTGAACAGGATTTTCCTTTCCACATATTTCTAATTTTCTTTCATATGAAGATAACTACATATTTTAATATTTTCAGTTCTCATGTAGTTCTTCTGTAATCCAATAAAGGCTACACATTTACCTTTGTGTGCTGCTTACACATACAGCATCCAAGTGTCTTGTTTATATTTAATTTTAATGCTGAAGCACCTATTTATTTATTTATTTTTTAAATGTAAGTTTCAGTACTTGGTTTGATTGATTTATTTTACTTCACTTATCTGCCACTTTTGGCTTACCACGATGATGAGGGTGAGTGATGAAATTGTTGAACAGACACTTACAAAGAACACCCATACCCAGGCCAGGATTTGAACCTGGGACCTCTGGCATAGCATACCAGTGATTTATCCACACACCCCCAACACCCTCCCAAATTTTGACAAACACCACCCCCAAGCAGAAAAGTGGAACACCTCCCCTACAAGGGGGGTGTAAACAAGGGTCCCGACTTTCCAAAATTTCAGTGGGTGCATATCAATGGCGGTTAGATCTGTAAAATTATCAAGTATTGTATACTTTAAACAACTTACATGCACAATGATTGCAAGAGGCAATGATATTATCAACACGTTACTAAAAGAAAATACCACATTCATACAAATTAAAATGAAAAAATCTTCATAAATGCAAATAATTTTAATTGTATTGCAGAAAGAACTGTGCAAGGATTTTGTTGTGAACAGAAACTACAAAATGACTAACTTTATGTACCAAATAATAATAATAATCATGACATGTTAACTTTCAATATAAAACACATTCCTTCTTACGAAAAACTCAATATGCTGACCAAGGCAGTAATTTATTTTATTAAAAACATAAATTAGACGTAACGTTTCAAACTTCTAGCAAGGTCTTCTTCAGACTCTGTATCAAGTACCAATGTTAAGAGTCTGAAGAAGACCTTGCTAGAAGGTTGAAACATTACGTTTAGTTTATGTTTTTAATAAAATAAATTACTGCCTTGGTCAGCATATTGAGTTTTTCATATCATGGAAACAAGGCTTAATGGTGTTATTCCTTCTTACGTCATTTGCACTTATGAATTTGTTTGCAATTTTGGTAATGTCAATATTTTTAGTCATTTCTTTATGAACATGCAAAATTGCCAATCTTTTTTTGGGTCATTGGTGACCGCAAAAACGTTTTCAATCGTCTAAGTGCTGAAAATGACCGCTCAGAGGTACAAGAAGTAACAGGTATAGTTAAAATCACCCGTACAAACTTCACAAATTCTGTGAGCAATTCACGCATGGGACCACAGTTTTCTCTACTTAAAATATTTGTAATGTCTGACAAGTTGGCCACTTTTTCTTTGTTCGTTCTGCACACATCTAGAAACATGTCCCTGTGCAATGTTAGTTTGTCTTTATCAAAGTCTGTCCCATAGAACTTCATAATTCGATCAGCACCAATTTGACTCATAGCAAAAGCTTCAAGTTGTGAAATAAGTTCCAAAACCTTTGTTTGAAATCTACGATTTAGCGAATCCACAGTCACATCAATTATTTCAAAAAATATTTGTCTGTACATTTCCTCCGGCGTTTGATACGTATGAGGATCACTACCTTCGTCATAGGGTTTTGGCATCTTCCTTTTTCTAGGCAAAACTGGTTCATCAATGTTCAATTCAACTATCAAATCAACCAATGAGGTAGTCAGTCACCATCGACTTCCTTGTGTTGCGGTTTATTCTTTATTAGTGCTCAATATCGGCAAGTAGTTATTTTAAAACAATTGTTGACGAATGGAGTGGGCGTATGTAGTGTGTCACTTGTAAGGAAACATCAAAGAAAGCCGAAAAGATGGGATTCTATTCACAATACAATATACTTCCATTGTTATTGTGTGGACTGCCTTTGACTTGGCCAGAGACAGGCAAGGAAAGGGGGAATGTGTTGCTTGGTTGCCTTTGCACAAACACATTTGAAACAATTATGTTTTAGAGATTAGACATTTTAACTTCCATCTCAATGTTTTAATTGCTTATTATTTTTTGATAATGACAAGTGAGAAATATTTATTTTATTTTGTTTTTATCAAATTAAAAATCTTGTGGGTGCTCGAGCCCCGGAGCACCCACGTAGTTGGCGCGCATGGGTGTAAATATGGATTTTTATCAACAATAGAATGACAATACTTCAACATAAAGGAACAATTTGTAGCTCTACAAAAAGCGAAGTCCAATGGACCTTTCGATCAACCAAAGTGTCAAAGGAGGAGGGTGGAATGTTCAGCATGGTAATTTCCTGGAAACACCAGCTCCCCTGACAGGGCTTCGATAGGGAAGGGACACTACACTGCCATCTGGAAAATGTCAAACTGACCTCTAGCCCTCCTTCCAGGGAGCACATACCGCACACAGTGTTGAAAGCGTTTGAATACCTAAATAAATATTTCTTAAATATGTTACAGATTTGTAAATTCAACCCCTGAGTTAATGAAATTCATATTCTTTTGATTCTTTCATGTGAAAAATGTACGATAAAAGTAAGGGAAGAAATTCAAAGATACAGATTTGACTCCTTGTAGCGAATTGTGTTACTATGGTTAGCAACACTATTTTCTGTAACTTGGGCGAGATGAATGATTTTGGAGCGGTAGAGAAGAGAACAGTAAAATGCCTTAGGCCTTTTAGGTCAGTCTCAGTGTAGCATCTCAGTTCGTGTGATGTCGTTCTGCTCAGTGTAACAATGTCTGAAACTTTACTGCAAAATTTGCTGAAGAAGATAGAAAAAATGAAACCAGAGAGAAAGAAACCAAAAGTGGTGAGTAGAAAAGCAGTGACACTATTCTTCCAACGAATATTCACAAGTACCAATATAAAATTTACTGATCGAGTAATCGATATAAAACAGCAAGTACAGTAGAACGTCGATTATCCGAAGTAATTGGGGGACATGGGTGTTCGGAAAACTGGTTTGTTCGGATAATCGAACTGTACATGTTTATTTGCCAAAAAGAAGTACTGTACAGTAAATTTATTCATAAAAACAGGCATCTCTTTAAGTATGTATTACAAAGTAACGTACAAAGGCAACTTTAGTAGGAATATATAGTATGTGGTACAGTTTATTAAACAAAAATATGTACATATTACATACGCATTTTGCATGAACAATACACACAGTACACAAAATTAACGTTTAAAAAAATCCTTTATTTTGGTCTGTCTAAGCAAGCCTACACGCTTACGAGCAGCTAAGTCACGTACTTTTTTCATTACAGATATCTGAAAGTGAGCGAGTACACAGTTCAGTTAAGCGGTCGTTCGGTTGACCGACGTTCGGATAATCGACGCTCTACTGTATTTCATGAAGGATCTAAGTGATTCATTCACATCTATAGTTGATGTATGTAACCATTTTTGTGGCTCTAAGAGTTCTCACCTTTGTAAAAGAAAATATATATTAGAAAGAGAGTTGTAAAAGGGGAGTGGAGGGTCCTGCAGAGTTTGCCTGGGTGCAAAGGACAAATGGGCTGCCGAACAAGCAATACAGATATAAATAGAAAAGCGTTAACTTCGTATTGCCCTGTGAAATTACTGGCACCCTATTAAATTAAAGTTATTGTCAGTTCTCAAAGATATAGAGTTAGTAAAAATTGTCTTCCTCTTTTTATCTAGTCTGTTCCCTGACATAATGACATATTTAATTTTTTCCAGCTTTTCAGAGGAAGCAAAGGAAGTATAAGGAATTAAACATAAAAATAAATTTTATTTACATTAAGTCCCAAATTTATATCTGACCATAGGCGCACCAGTGGGGGCATGACGGTGCTTGCCACTGCCTGCTGGAAAGTGTAGAGAGAGAAATTTCGCTTGTTTCATTGTGCTCTTTCTGTTGGAAAGTGAAATATATGCTATTCAATTTTTAAATAATTGAAGATAAAGCATTACCTCAAATTAGAAATGAAAATTCATTGCCTTCCCTTTGCAGCTAACATGCCATGCGTTTATTTGCACAAGTTATTTAGTTTTCTTTTAAGGCAAAGAGGCACAATTGCCTAGTCGTCTCTCGTTCAGTATTTGAAATAAGCTCTCAACAGTGCCAAGCATATTTTCCAAAATTTTGTAAGGGTATAAGACTTCAATATGAAATTCTTTGACCGATTTCATTCAAAAGCAATACCAGGTATCCATTTCAAGTCCTTCCCAACTTCCCACTATATTTTAAAGTCTTCATGCTCATGCTCTAAATATATAGAGTTTCATGACTTTATTTCAGTTTGTGAATCATTGTTTAAACAGAGATTTGAAAACACCAGCAGAATTTGGAAAAACACTCGCAACATAGAACTATTAAAATTATATACATGAGTATACATATTTTCTAACTGAAGCTAGAACAGGGGGAGCAGGGGGCATATGCTGAGGTAAAAAGGATGCCAAATGAGCAAGGCAAGATTGTAAAGAGTAAACATCGTAGGATACTGTGAAATGAAAGTATTGTCACTATGTGTAATATGCATTATCAGTTTGCAAATAAATAGTTCTAAAATGCAATGTGCATTCTCACCGATATTTCATCAATGAATTGGGCACCCCCCCCAAAATAATCTCTGAGATACACATACGACAAAAACCATACAAATACAGTAAAAAATATTTCGCAAGTGTTTCTAATTTCTTTATAACTAGCTTAACAATTGCATGAAATGATCCCTGGTAATAATATGTTTAAATTTTGTGTTTTTCAATGTCATCTTTTGTGTTTGTCTAACGATTGATTAAATCAAGTACTGAACATTATTGGAAAGCAATACTTCAAAGGTTAGACTGAATTGCTAACATTATCACAAAAATATATTTTCCATCTTTTCCTGCATTTGACATCTTTTTTTCTTCTGAAATGTTATGTGACGGATGGGAAAGGGGGGGGGGGGTGTCTCTAGAAACATCTATTAGGACGAACATTTTAAAACGGTCCAAAATATGCACTTAACATTCCCAAACTTACACCCCCCAAAAGTTTCCAACACTCCCCCCAAGGGAAAAATCCTGGATAATCCCTAAGCATGCTATGCTGACCACTCCAGGTTAACAGAAACGATCCTAACACAGCACTCAAACAGTCAATCTTGTAGCTCAAAGTCACCAATAGGCCAGCCATTCTAGCTTCTAATCTAATGCATCAATCATGCAAAATCCCCCCTGTAAATAGTAGGACACCATTAATGAAGCATCTTGGAAATATTTAAAAATTAAATCCAAGTCCTAACAAAATAGCAGTTAAAAGTTTCACTTTTACACCCATGTGAATGAGCCCAAAATTTCATTAATATTATCTCAATAATATGATAAGAATAAATAAAATGTGATATAGAGAGAATATTATTTAATTTTATGCCCTTAAAACGTATTCACATCGTCAGGAATCAAGCATATGAAATAGGATTTGAGTTATGAAATATTTGATGGACTTTGCGACCAAACTCTAAGTTTTACTGGTAATGTGCAATGTGTCAAATTTTGGGAATACTAAAGAAACCAATTGTTCTTTGTAAATATCATCAAAATTAACTTTTATCTGCACGATTTTATTATATAACATTAATTACTAGCTACATATTATATCTATCTTCTTCTTAAAGTTTCGCATAACGACTTTTTTGTAGATGCAAAATAATATAATACATTTATTTTTAGTGATTTTTATTTTTCCTGCGATATTTCGTCCTGGTTTTCCAGAACTTTTTCAAACATACTCCAAGATAACCAGTTTTCCTAGGAGGAAACAAGGACAGAAATTATACATTCCTTAGAAGTGTAGAGTGACTAGCCATATAAGGTTGTGTGTTCTGTGTTGTGTGTGTGTTGATCTTGGTGTAAGCTTGGAAAAGTTCTGGGAAACCAGGACGAAAAGTCATAGGAGAAATAAAAACCACTAAAAATAACACACACATGTTATTTTGCAGCTATTTTATGATGCATATAATTAACAGAATATATGGCATTATAACAATAATTTTACATAAAGAGGAGTTAACAGAAGATTGCAGTTCTCTGATCTTGCAAGAAATATACCATGCAAAAAATAATTATGCATCTTATGTTTTTTGGAAATAATTTATTTGTAACATCATTTAAAAAAATAAGTATATTAGAAAAATTAATTCCTACCATCATGATAATATTAAAATCATTGTCAACATTGCAAGAAGAGTGCTGATGAGGGGAGTGTTAACTGCATTTCGAAGGCTTGAATTCAATTCCATGAAACCTGGAATAGAATAATTCAATACATTATGTTTTCTAGATTTCAGCAAGATAACATTAACTTTATACACAATTGAATTATTATTGATATGAATGTATATGTATGTATATTTATATATATATATATCTGTTTGTGTGTGTGTGTGTAAAATTTAAAGCTTAATTTACATTTTGAAAAACTTTCCTTTCACTTCAAATCTCTTGTTTTGTTCCAAAAAATTCACATCAATATGTACCGTATTTGCCAGTGTATAAGACACACTTTTACCTTAAAAAATAGTCTGAAAAGCAGGGTATGTCTTGAACGCCGATAGTCAATTTTGATTACCTTCATTTCTTGAAACTTTCTCTGTTCTGAATTAGACGATTTCTGTCTTGTGTGTGATGAAGAAGATTAAAATGTATTCCTTCCTATAGGTCTTTTCTACTTTTACGGCGAGTAGCCTTCATGCTGGCAAGGGAAATGGGGAACGGGGAATACACCGCAGACCAACCAGACAACAGCAGTGGCGACGAGAGTTACAAGTTCGAGGAGGGGAGGAACAGCACGCAACTTGTTCTACTGACTGCTTCGTTTCATATCGTGCTGGATTGGTCACTTCCCTGCTCTCCACTTTCCTTGCCAGCATATAGGGTGCCTGCCGTAAGAGTAGAAACGACCTATAGTTAGATTAGGTAAGTTATTTGTTGAAAGTAGACCTACATATTAGCCCACTTTATATTTGAAATAATGTAAATTAATTATAAATTCAGTGATAAAGCTTTTTCCTAAAAAAAAAATGTGTACGAAAAATTGAGTGTGTATACGCTGGCAAATACGGTATATATTAAAAAATCCAAAACTGCATGAACTTTTCATGTGAAACTATACATAATTTTCTTTTTGAAAATTTACTAGTATTGTATGTTTTAAGTGCCTATTAATGAAGCATTGCATTAAAACGATCTACCAAAATACTTACTTGTATGTTGGTCTGGATTTTGAACATCAGATGTAATTGTTTGTTTATCTATTACAAATTGACCCAACAAGCCACTCACTTGGTCAAAAAAGGCTTGAGTCTCATTTGTCAACACAGCTGCTGAACATCTGTGTGGACAGAGTGAGCCATCCCTCCAATTTCCTGCAATTAAATTTAGAAAGGTAGAATTACGAAAATTGTTTCTATTACTGAATATATTTGCACATATATTGGTCAAGAAATACTGGTATAACTTACCAAGAAATAGTGAATACATATGTATTTTTAAACAAATATAAAGTTAAAATAATTATTTTAAAATATATAAAAAATAATAATAAATACCACTGGAAGGAGAACAAGAGGGTTTTATGATGCAGCAGGGAAATTTATCAGAACCTATCTATCACAGTTCCAAGGACATAATACAAGTATTAGGCTCAGTCAATAAATAACGAGGCAGAAGATATTATACCAAAAACCGAGCAGCGGCCGTGTCCAGTCATTCCATGTTTGACTGTGATGCGTAATGGAGGCATCCAAAGAGGAGCAGCGGGAGTTGTGCGCTTCTTGACAGCGGAAGCTGTAGGGGGTCATGAAATCCATTGACGAATGGAAAGGATATATCGGGGGCACTCTATGTCCCAGGCAAGAGTGCAAGAGTGGAACAAACGCTTTCACAAAGGATGACACGCAGAGTAGAGCACCAAAGCATGTGACAGACCAGCATGTTGCGCAGGTGGATGAGCTCATCAAGACAGACCACACACAGCCAACGCAACAAAGGAATGTCTCAAAAAATTCAAGTGGGAAGTCCTGAAGACACATCCCTATAGTCCAGATCTGTCCCGTGTGACTTCCACATCTTCGGTGAGCTCAAAAAAGCACTGTAGGGACAAGGGTTTCAATTGGACGATGACGTCAAGGAGTGTGAGCGCAATTCGTTCCAACAGCAGCCAAAGGAGTTCTACGAGCATGCTATTGCGACTGAAGTCACAATTGGATAAATGCCTAAACAGTGGCAGACAATACTTCTGAGGTTCGTTACGTAAGTACTGTGCAATATCCTCTGCCTCGTTATTTATTGACTGAGACTCATATAACACATGAACATCACATTACTCTGTAAAAAGGTACCAAGGACCATGAGTTCCTTATATCAAAGCCCTCAGCGAACATGCCTGAACAATGAATTCTGAACTAGAAACTGTTTAAAAACCTTCTGAAGCAATTTTGCCCAGGTCAGTGTGTAAATTGGCTGGACTATGTGGATACCCTGCTGATGAGCGGCCATTTTCCAGGGTAAAAAAATTAGCCATCAAGAAGGTGCAAGATCTTTTATATTTAAGCTTGAAAGGCAAGATGCTAGGAGCGAGCCCGTTGAACAATGGCACTGAGTGTGTCCCTGTATAAGGGTAGAAACAGAATTGTCAGCATCTGCAGCCACACATGTTGGCCATCTTACTTCCTCTCTATCTCATGCCCCCGATGGTGCAGTGGTAGCGTCGTCGCCTTGTAATCAAGGGGTCCCAGGTTCAATACCCGGTGGAGGCACAAGTGGTTCGGATTCCACTTTAAACTGTAGGTCCAGTCCCGATTAGCCTTACTGTGCATAAAGTGGACTTAAAACACCAAATCAATCAATCAATCAATCAACCCAGGTCTCGAAATGAACCAGAGCGGACCAGACCGGCATTCTGGTTCATGAATATCTGGGGCCTTCCACCATTAATGGCAATGGACCATTCCAGTCCCTTTAATTTTGTAGATATTTCACTACATTTTCCTTTTCAGCGTGAACGAAATTGCTAACACTCTTTTATAGTACACAGTATAACATTCATATAAGCTTCCTCTCTGCTACATGGAGATGTGTTCTTGCCACAAGGAGCTTAACAGAGTATAAATAGCGCCTATGTTGCCTTTATCCTTTTGTGTGGTTCTCGTTTGTACTTTTCTTATTATGTGTCGTGTTTTGTGGATTTGATTATTCTAACAGAGGTATCCTCCTGCACAAGATGTTTACACAAATTTAGCTTCTCCAGTTTAGTGACTATGTAAGCAATGAAATATATCAATAAAGCTGGGTAGGGGTGGAGTTTACCCATTGTATTATCGCTTTTGTGGGATGTCCTCTTTGCGACTCTATTAACGAAAAGCATAGCTACCTTGCTTGTTAGTACATTGCAGAGAAGTACAAAGCACTGTAAGCGCAAAGCACCATGTGCAATATTCCCCTTCTTTCTTCAATTTCCTTTTTCAGTGCTTCTTTGTCATCTTATCTTCTTAACCCGATTAACTCAAAAGTAAATTTTCAAACCAATCACTAATAAATCCAATTCCTGATTATATTCAAAATAACAATACGGAAATATTTATCACTTGCACAAATTATTTTTTTTAAGTAAATACTGTATTACTAAAACAAAGTATTGAGAATATATACATTTAATAAAAAAAATCCCCCACCCCCCTTTTTGACGAGCTGATTCATGATTTGTCTGCTTAAATTATAAAAGGGAAGAAAATGGCCTTAGACTCGTGTCCAATGTATTTTATATTACTTGATGTTTTTTGTAAATATTTTAATATTAACTATTATTAACACGTTAACTGCTACATCGGTTATAATGACCGAAACTGGCCCATACCAATCATGCAATGTTGGTCATTATGACCAAAACATGTGGTTTGTCTTTCTTGTTCCTAGGACACCATCGGTCACGAGTATTACAATGATGTGTATAAACATGACCGACAAGACATGGAAGTTGAGTGCATATTAAAAGTGTTTTGGCTGTTCTATTATTTACAGGAAAAAAACAAAATTTTTGAATTTGCAAAATAAAATCCAATAAGATATTTGGCAGAGGAGGCAAATTTGATGAAACCAGCCTGGCAGAGAACCTGTTAATTGTAATACATAATACAGTTAATCTTGTCACTGTATTTATCAGAGAGAGAAAAAGAACATCATGTTAATGAAAGGAAAGCGGTCCATTTCATGAAAATTTCCATTTTGAAACCTGGCTGCATGTGCTTCATAGATGACATTAGTTAACTTGCTGCATCTCTGACATTGACCACTCGACCCAGTACATTTACCAACTTAAAATTTTATAACATGTTTGATTTATTGGAACCATGAGAACTACATGTACGACGCAGGAAAATATAAAATCTACATTTTCTGATACAAACCCATGTCTGTGAGAAGAATGGCATCTAAGGACGTGTGCTTTTCTGGTGTAGGTTGGTAATTCCAAAACGATAATTGATCTCCTCTGAGGAATTGAAATGATTTCTCTGAAAATGTTGGATCCTTTCTTTCTTGAAGTAATATCAGCTGTGGTGAGGAAGACCAATAATCTTGTAACTCTTCAGCTAAAAAGGCCTGCCCATTTCCCGTTTCACTTTTAAACATTGCCAGAAAATCTCCACGGAAATTATTGTTGTTAATCTTTGTCTCAGCTTCAGGGAAAATCTAGAAGTAGATGTAAAGTTTATGCAGTTTTCTTTAAGATTTCTATAATTAAAAGAATAGCTAGGCATTACTTAATTGAAAAGATTAAGAATAAAATTGTTAAGTTACACTAAACTACCACATGCTATCTCTTAATTCTAACTCAATAGATATTTTCTTTATTTTGCATGATATATCGGATCATTCTACTTTTCATCAACCATTTTATGTATGACGGTGTGATATTTATTGCATACACCTTTTACACTGCCGACCTCTGTGGTGGAGTGGTTAGCACAGCATGCTATGATGATATGGGTTCTGGGTTCGAATCCAAGCCTGCACATGGGTGTTCTTTGTGACGGTCCCTTCATCAGTTTTATAATAGCATCACTCATCCTCATCATTTCAATTAGCCAGAAGTGGCAGAAAAGCAAAACTAAATAACAAAAATCAAACTTTTTACATTCTATATTCTCAGTTTATCCTGATAATATTAATTTATATTAATTCTTTGAAACATTATAATGTCATTTCGTTGCCACTCAGGGCTTTCATTATGATCTATAATCCTATCTGTAATATTTATGATTAGTATTGTTATTGAAATATATAATGCACATTCAGTGTGGTATTTCAAGTGGGAGGAGGTAAATTCCAGTAATTAATGTGAAGCACCAGGATAGTATATAAATTATATATATGGAACTCCACGCCAAAGAGCTAAAATTTGGCAAGCAAAGTGAGGGGATGCAGAAACCAGAGGCGGAATTCTTGCCTCATTCAACCTTCAAATTCTACTCTCCTCATATTCCTTCATGTCAGACAAAGATTTTAATATTTAATAAACTTATTTAATACGGTTATCTCCACTGTTCTGGATACAACATTTGGGCTATGTTTAAAAAAAGATAAAAACAGAAATTATATTTACCTCATGAAATCCAAGTGGCAGTCTTTGAGAATTATCTGATGAATTATATCGAAGTATAGACTCAAGAATTATCGCACCTTCATATTGTGGTGGTGGATATTCAGTACTCAGGATAGGCACTAGAAATTCTTCAACAAATGATTTAGATCCACTTGGTATAATCCTCACATTCTCATTTTTATTCTGAAAAATTATGAACATTTATTAATTGAAAAGGTAATACATAATGCTAGACTGTATGGAATGTATAATTATGTATGTATGTGAAGTGAAGAAATTTTCAAAACACAGTTTTCTAAGTTTTTTAAAAAAAAACTTCTATCACCCATCTTTGAACTTGTTGCTTCCTCTCATGGGCATCGGGAGAGGGATGTGGTCGAACAATTTTATTTAAAGTTACAAAGAGCAGAAAGCTTGTTATTTTGAATGTTAATAACAGAAATAATGGTATTCAAACAGAATAACTAATGTAAAAACTTCATTACATCAAAAAATTGAGTTTAAAATGCAGGGAGTTACAATTCCATCAGTAAAATTGACAACAATAAAAGTAGTAATTTAATATCTAATAAAAGCTGATTTGCCTATAAATATTTTAATGATTTTTTTTAGACTTAGTTGTTTTCAAAGAATACTTACATGAAGATCAAATATTACAAATATTGTTGTGTACAGCAACTCAGATTTTCTTGATCCAAGAATTATTTCAAGCATTCTAGAAATTCTAACCAATGCAGCAACTCCAGTGTTAACATCAAAGTCAGTGTCTTCAATGTGTGTACCTATTACAAGGATTCTATCATTTGATGTATTCCAATATCTTCCTTGGAACATTAGAATTATATTTTCACCTTCCACCTGCAACAAAGAACATATTTCTTTTATGTGTGACAAATATGAACTGAATAAATATAACTGGACTGGTAAAAAAAACTTAAGGCCCTACCCGAATGGTAGTGGTAGTGGTAATGCTGTCATCTTGAACTCAAGGGGGGTCTCAAGCAGGGTCGTTAGAGGTCCAAGAACCCATAAATTCTATTGGGTTCTGCAACAGGACTGAAATCTTTTTTCTTGCATAATTTAAATTCGGTCCAAGTTGTGTATTGTTTCATTGAAAAAAGGTTTGCGGACCGTATTTAAATTCATCCGGAGAAAATGTTCCTGGACCAAATTGAAATACTTTAAACATAAAAAGGTTCTTTACGTTCCAGATCCCATTTACGCTTGCTGATTTTCTCTCCTAGACTGAAATTGATTTTTTTAAAAAATTACTGGACTTTCAACAACCCTGGTCTCAGGTTCAATCTCTGATCAAGGCACACTGCACAATGATTAGGATTCCAGTTTAAGCTGTGGATCCAGTTCAAATTAGACTATCTGAGAAGTGGACTTTCGTAGGTATAGAAACTCTAGAGTCTATTAGTTTTACTAATTTAGTGTAATACACACAATTCAATGCATTTACAAGACTGACATTTTCTTACCTCACGCACAAATTGTGTAGAGAACATCTTACTTGGGAATTTTTGTTTAATTATGAAAGCTTCTTCCAAATTAAATGAGATATTCTCCAAGTGTTGAAACACTGTCTGCTTCAGAGTTACTATTTCCTCAGGAACCCAAGGAGAACTTCTAGGATGTGTTGAGAACTCTTGCAAGATGGGATCATGTTGAGGTAGCCCATATGCTGCCAGGCCTGAAATTCAATTTTGATTTCAATATAACCAATAAATGATGTATCCAGAAAGATAATTTGGGGATGCTCCAATAGTTATGTGTGATTTCTACCATTATCCTTCCAATCATATGAATAAACATTGGTAACCAAGGCTGACTTTACACACACAGATACACATCCCCCAACCCACATACAGATACATGCTGACCTCCGTGGCAAAGTGGTTAGCACTACAGTCTGTGGGTCCCAGGTTCAATCCAAGCTTGGGCAAGTTTTTTTTGTGAGTGTCCCTTCATTAATTTCATCATATCATCACTCATCCTCATCTTCATGATAAGCCAAAAGTGGAAGAAAATTGAAGTAAAATAAACCAAATCAATCAAACAGCATACATATACATGCACTGCACATACACGCACACACACACACACACATAGGCGCCTATTTTGGGGAGCAAGGCACTTTCTGCCCCCAAAATTCCCATAGAGGGACAGATATTATATATATTTCAATTTATGTAAAGCTGGAAAAATATATATTTCCCCATGCATATACCACATTTTTGGGGATGTAGGGGGTATGGTGACACACACTCTCGATCTCGGCCATTTTGGAGGTGATGTGATCAGCACCATGCTCCGGCTGCCTTTACCCCCCTCCCCAGGAACTTATTGATTTGAGGCTGGGTGAGCCCCATAGACGCTAAACACTCCTCCATGGAGGCCGGCATGGAAATCTTAAATTTTGTATACTATTTCACCAGTGGCGTGCCCAGGATTTTCGAAAGGGAGGGGTTATGTGTACTTTTCTTAGTAGCCAGTCCTCATTTTACCATCTTTTCCTGCCTTTGATGTTCTTTTTTTTTTAGGCCAAAGGGGGGTTATGACCTCCACCAACCCCTCCCCCCTTGGGCATGCCACTGTATTTCACCCTGAACTGGTTGTTCCCGAATTTCAGGAATGAAACGCTTTCGAAATTTTTTGATAGGATTTTTTTTCTTCTTTTGCCGATCCTGATGTTCCAACACTTCGGGATTCCACACATAATGACTTGTAAGAACTTGAAGTATGTAATAACCTATCTCCACGGGCGTATGCAGCTGGGAGCAAGGGAGCACTGTACCTTCTTGAAAATGAGTGTGAAAAATATAATTTCGTTCGTTGTGTTCTCTGTACGTTGGAAGTAAAGTTCAAATTCACATTTTCGAAGTGTATATTCCTTACCCTACTTGGGAAAGTTTTGCTTGTCCCCCTAGAAAAAAAATGTTCTATTTTGTCCCCTCTGGAAAAAGTCTGGGTTCGCCCATACTCAGTGGTGGCGATTGGATTCCAAACCTGCTGGGGGGGGGGGGAGAACAGTTTTCTTTCCCTTTTTCGATAAGGTTTAGCATAGTGCAGGAGAAAAAGTGGCAAAAAGTGTGTGGGGGGATGGCAACGGGCCCCCTCGCCGATACTGCCTATACCTTTCTCCGTCACTTACAGGACAAAAACAAGTTAGTTTTCACTAGTGGCGACAACTGCCCCCACATTTTGCTCCTGCAATTTTATTGATTTTCTTTTCTTTGGTTTATCGTACTTCGCTTTTCTTCCACTTTTAGCTAATTGCGAAGATGAGAATAAGTGATGACGTGAAATTGATGAAGGAACACTTCCGAAGAACATCCATGCACAGGCCGATATTCGAACCGGGAACTCCTTGTGTCGTGTGCTGTGCTAACCACTCAGCCACGGCATGGCCGTATTTAGAGGGGGGGTTTCTAGGGTTCAAACCCCCTCCGAAACTTCTGACATGTTGGATTAATGGAAGTTCAGAAACCAAAATCTGTAACTCATTTTCCAATTTTTTTTCCGAAGCATCACAAAATACAAGGAGACATGGTTGAAACGATCAAGCTAGAATTTTCATACATTTGGAATTCTGAAACTTGAATGAAACAGGATTTATTCCCGGAATCGCATTTCGCCCGCGACCCCTCCATTTTCACTTGTGCTGTCCTCTTTCCAGTCTTGTTCCTGCTTCACAAGGAATATAGACGAAAATTCACTTATGATTGTCCCAAAGTTCCCTTTCCAAATTTGTAATTCCCTGTTCGATAAAGTTGAAATCCCCTTGATAGGAGTTCAAACCTAGGATCTCCAATTTCGTAGCGCTTTACATTCGCGATTGAGACAATCCATGCACCAGGCTAAGTTTTTTAAAAATAATAACTGGTTCCATACTTTTCAAAATTCCAAAAATTAAGTTTTAAGGTCAAACAACAAAAACATTGTGACTAAAATTTTCATTAGACTTTTAAAGCTTTTTCTTGAAGGTATCTAAAATTTAATAACGAACTATAATAATTGTGGATTTCAGTACACACTGTATGAAACGTAAAAAAAAAAAAAAAAACTTGTGCTGAATATTCACTCATCTGCTAGATTGAGTAAGCCCCGTCAAGGATATAACAACAACAGGGGCGGTTACAATAATAATAATAATAATTATTATTATTATTATTATTAGGCCTATTATTATTATGGAATAAAATTGTTTTATTATTATGAAATTTTAATTAATATTGTATAATTATTGTTATTATTACTATTATTCAAATTTCTCGCGACGCCCATGGGAACAATTATGGATGAACCCCCCCCCCCGAAAACATTTCCTGTCTACGGCCATGAGCCACGGAGGTCGGTTTGAGTCATTACAGAATGTCACTGGGTGCCTTGACTGTTCTCTGTTCGAGTCCCTACTCCCGATCTGAACATGGATGTTATTTTATGTTTGTTTCTTCACCACTTTCATGTAATCATCATTCATCCTCTTCGTTGCAATTTTCCTAGAGTGTAAAAAAAGAAGCAAATTAGGCAAATACAAAAAAAGATAGCCTACACGAATTCATCTTTCAATGCCAGCTTCTCGATTACCTTAGAGAGGCAAAGAAGTTAATATAATAATACAAGAAAGTATAGTGGAACCACAAGCAAAACAACCTGCGCAGACCCGCGAATCCTGTGCACAGAACTCCCGCGACGAGGGGAGGGGGAGAGTGGACCATGCTTCCTTATGGACCGAGCTGAACGGAAGAAGGGAAAGCTGCGCTGGGACTTTTCGTCCAAGGTTTTTTCCCTTGTGGTCTCTCTATAGTATGTTACAAAAGTGAAGATAAAGGTTGTTTGATAGATTGAAGTAGGTAATTTTACGTCACACTTCTTCTACTTTTGACCAATCGCGACAATAAGGATTAGTGATGATATGAAATTGATGAAGGGACACTTCCTAAGAATAGCCTACCTATTCCAGGCCGGGATTCGAATCCGGAACCGCTGCGTCGTGGCGCGCTGTGCTAACCACTCCACCACGGAGACGGAGGTCGGCCATGAAGGCACGTGGGAGGGGGAGATGAGTGTGGATGTAGGGCTCTACACATTCTCGATCTCAGACACAGGAGAGATGTGATCAGCATCACGCTGCCCGAGTCTTCCGCGTTGCAGTCAGACTGGACTTCGGCTGCTAGTAAGAGGATTTATAAACAATATAGATAAGGTAGCCGTTGATATTAGAATTAAAATATGCGATTAGCACAAAACGAGCGAAGGTTACTGGCACATGTCAAATTCAAGCAATTCGTACAAAATATTTCATAGTAGTACTCACCTAAAGCCAAAAGAGGAACGAAATGCAATAACATGATTTAGAAAGAACAACCTTCCTGACTTGAAGCCTGTTTGGCTTACATTGAACTAATATTCTATTCCATTCATTTTAAATAATTACAACACCGTGTTAATGTAGGTTAAGTTACTTGTAACTTGAGTCTAGTGTTTTTTCTTAAGCCTGTGTCAACGTAACCCCGGCGGAAACGGTTATCTGTTGATTCGAAGAAAAGCATTTACGTAGTGGAGTAAAACTAGGTTATCGTTAGTCATAGTTGTATTCTATGAAATGTTAGAAACGTGGAGAAATTAAGGGCCAGTAAAATAGCACGGTTATGTTTTGAGCCGTATAATCATGAGAAGGATTGGATGTTTATTTTGTACGGATTTTACCTTTGAATTTGAATGTGGTTATTCAATGTCGGTTTTCTACCTTTAGGCCAAATCGCAACGACATGGATGATGTTGAGATAAAATCGATGAAAGTGCAAGTGCCACGAAACGCTAATGCCCAGGCGGGGACGGGAACACATAACCAGTGGCGTAGCAACATATCGCGAGGCCCTGGGCGAGATTAGAACTCTCAATGTGAATCGATACATAATCTTCAGGGATACGTCAGAAAATTATCATATTTAAATAATAATAAATTACTGGTGAAAATGATATTTAATAATTTCACTCACCCTAAAAATGTCTTTCCTTGCTCTCCGGGAGCTGAAATATGAAGCTGTAGGAAGAACTGCTTATGTAATCCATTGCCTTCTTGAGTTGCAAACAACCCAAGCATTTAAATGCCTCTCACTTATTTCGTGGCAGTTGGAGGTGCTTTATTGTTAACATGAATTGAAAGATTAAGGTCGAGAGAAAGAAGAAAATACAAGACAAATTGGCTTTTATTCCAGAAAAGAATAAATGGGTAAAAAATGTCCACGCAAGTTATCGTGAATTTTTGTCTAAATTTTTCACATGAGAAATTCGGCAATAATTTTTACATTTTCCAAGCCCCTTAGGCACAGACTAGATATAAGCCCGCCCACCTGCATAACGTTTAACTAGAATTTAAAGCCAGATAGAAACAGAATGTTTTAATTTTATTGCCTACAAAAATTAGCCTTTTCCATCTATTTTCCCCTCACTTCTATTTAATACATTTTTTGTATCAACACCATGAGACGGGAGGCCCGCTTCGCCCACCCCTTGCTACGCCACTGCCCATAACCCTCTAAGCAAGGCGAGATCGTAACGTGAGTTCTCAACGTGTTCGGACATGAAGACGACTCGAGTACTGTATTCTTATCACATTATTACCATTTACCAAGTTAGTATTTGTGTGGAAGGGGAAGGAGCAGGGACGTCGTTAGGGGGGGGCGGGGGGCACTGGCTCCCGAAACGTTCACGTGGCCCCGGTAAACTGTTCTACATTTGCTGAAAATGTTACTTTCATGACAAATATTGCAAAATAGTTTTTCAGTATTTTTTTCTTTCAGTTAGAAACTCTGTTCTTAATTTGAGTGGCACGAACCCAAAACCACATTTCTTTCTCTTTTTCCTGGTTCTAGCTATAGTGGATGTCAGTGTAGGAACCTAGAACTTCGTTGTTTCTCGGAATTTTGAGAGAGCGGTTTTTCCACCCCTAGCAGTCGCAGGTCAACAACAGGCACGGTTGGGGGTTGAGTGTTGCCGTTGCGTTCAAACAATGTTTTGAGCTTGAGTAGATTGAAGAACGACCGCTTGTGCAGCGGTAAACCACATATATGCAAACAGTTGCAACTGGTCCCGAATCAGAGCGCAATACACGCTAAATAAGTATAATGGTGGCAGGATGCCTCATATCTCCAGGTAAGTAGTATTATTCGCACCAAATATCTATTCTACTATTGAAACAGTCTAAAACACGCAACGTGTTAAAAGTAATTAGCTTCACAAACTGTACGATTTCACGAGTCGCATATTTTTCTCGATATCGTGAAGACCTATTTTGAGAATCCTTAACAAACGATGCCTCCCCGATTGCGCAGTGATAGCGTTGTTGCCTTGTAATCGAGGGGTCCAGGGTTCGATACATGGGTGGAGGTACACAGTGGCCCGGATCTATCTTTAAACTTTAGGTCCAGTCCCGATTTGCCTTACTGTGCATAAAGTGTACTTAAAAACACCAACTCAACTCAACTCCTTAACAAACTTTTCGAAGAATCGAAAATTTAAACAAGAACAAGTAAATACATTTTTGTAATTTTGAAGTAAATTATTATTATTATTGTTATTATTTTGGGTATTGTTGGTTCGTATGAATCTGCCTCACACAGTAAGCTTATTTTTTTGAGTCAAGTACAATAACAAACCCTTGCAATAAGACACTGGAAAGACGTGAGGTTGCACATATATTTAAGCATCTATAAATAAATAATAACCCGTGGTTCGACAGCCCTGGCAGGGCCTTGGTTTACTTCCCGACTGCCAGTCCTTCCCAAAATCCTACCTAGAGGTGTGGAGATCTTTAACCAGTAATGGGGTGACGTGGGGTCAGCACGTCGAACCCCCAACCGTTATAAGGGATATCCGTTAAGAATAATTATATTCTTGTGGTAAGGAGTCGTTGTCATTTAACAAACTTTATTGATTTATTCCATCAGCTTTATTTAAAATGTAGTGCAGTACTGAACTTACCAACTTAACAAAGGCACATTGATTGCTAAATGAAGCATTTTCCTTGTGTTGCAAAGCAGGTTCAGTTTTTGGAGTATTGCAATATTACACAGTCCGTTCGAAGAAGTTTTAGAATATTGATGTTTCGTCAAAGGGGCCACCACCGAATAAATATCTGTGGATGTTTTACAGGTTTCATCGTATTAAGAAGGTAATTTTTCCGGTGCAACTTTCCTCCGTACAACATGTCTTTTGCCACTCAAGCTGAAGAGCCGATTCATAGGTGCAACGACCTTGGCAGAAAGAAACTCTGATTGGCACCATGTTGACAAAAGACTCAAGAAGTCACGCAACGTACAGAACTCGAAGCGCTCGGATCCTACGGTGACATACACTTTGGTTGAACACAAACGGATGCATTGGTAGGAAATGCAGTGATTTTAAGGGCCGTCCCTTCCTAGGAAGTCGTGGACCTTTTGAAAACACTTTCCCTTCATGCACACCAGGGGGCCTAAGCCAGGTCACCCCTTCCCACAAAACCTTCTCTTCATCTGGCTCTGGTTATCGGCCGCGCCGAAACGCACTGCAGGTAGCTAGGACTTTCTGGGTTAATTACTTTATTGTTCAGCATGGACATAGGCTTTTCAAATTGTCCTTTTTCTGGCGTGAGACAAATGACAAAGATGTCGCGGTTCCTTCAGGTTCCCACACTCAACCCTTGTGCTCATAACCTGCAATGAAGGGAAAGGCCATAATAAGCCTTTGTAATGTACCGACTTTATATCATTCTGCTTCTTTTTGCCCTACTGTGTTGATTGGTCGACAATTGATGACTGTCAGCTAGTTCGAAGAAGAGTTTGATCCGAGAAGTGGTTTCATAGTTAGCTTCTGTAAACGTGAGATTCCGGTAGGATCACGGAGTACTTGAGATCTCATTTTCATGCATTGCGAGTGAAATTTCGATTGATTTGGTTCATTTTACTTTGCTCTTCTGCCACATTTGGCTAATTGCGAAGATGGGGATGAGTGATGATATGATTAAATTGATCAATGGACACTCACAAACACCCATGCTCAGTCCGGAATTCGAACCCGGCACACCTGGTATCGTAGCACGATGTGCTAACCACTCCTCCGTGGGGGTAGGCGAAGTGAAATTTCGAGTGTGAAGCTGTCAGATCGTTTTCCTCTCGAAAAAAATGAAATAGGATCGACTGATCGACCAAATGTCCAACACATTGACTTTCTAAATTGGTGTCCGACTACCACACAGGAGACCGGGTTTGACTCCCAGGGCGGTTGATCTCACATGTGATGAAGAATAAGTCACATTTCAATTAAGGAAGGAAAAGAGGTATGAAGTCAACTTTATATAGTAGTGTGCATGCTCTAGAAATAATGTTTCAAAATTCTGCATATTTTGTGATTTTTCTTCATTTAGCCTTCACCTGTGTTGTCAAAGGTCCAGCTACCCATAACTTCTATGGGTTTTATTGGGTTCTGTTGCAGGACTAGAACCTTTCTTTTCGCACAATTTAAATTCGGTCCTAGTAGTGTATTGATCCATTCAAAAAGGTTCCTGGACCGTATTTAAATTTTACCGAAAAAAGAGTTCCTGCACCGTATTTAAATTCATACGGAAAAATGGTTCCTGGACCGAATTGGGGCCTGGAACCCATTTACACTTGCTGATTTTCTCTCCCGGATGTGAAATGAATTTATTTACAATACCTGGATCATTAACTACCCTGGGATTGTTAAAGATTAGGGAACGCATACATCCTAATTTGTGCTATAGGATTCCGTTATAGAACCGGAACCTTTTCTCTCGCACAATCTAAATTCGTACCAAGTTGCGAATTGTTTCATTTCAATACGGAACTTGGACCCTATTTAAACTTATCCGGAAAAAAAATGTTCGTTGACCGTACTTAAATTCTTCAGGAAATAAGGTTCCTGGACCGAAATTAAATTCATCTGGAAAAAAAATCATGGACCGAATTGAAAACGTTACAGATGAAGAGGTTCCTTACGGTCCAGAACCCATTTACGCTTGCTGATTTTCTCTCCTGGATGGGAATTGGATTTATTTAAAATTCCTGGACCTTTAACAACTCTGGCCTCCACCCGCAAAATGCAGACGCTGTGGCTGCTGCTTAGGCAGGAAAGTTGACTAGACATACAAATAAAATTAATCCAAAGTTATATAGCGAATAATAGTTACTTCCATTACAATATCATGAAATATGGAGAGCCAAATTACTTATCAAGCATTTTCTCTTATTTGCCTGTCCTAGTGGGAGCGAAAATCTTTTGCCCTTGCTGGTGAACTCTGTTCCTGCAAATTCAAGACGGCATTTTCTAATTTGCATTTCTATTTGGGCCGACAACTCCGTGGTGGAGTGGTTAGCAGGTTACGCTACGAAGCAGAATGTCCCGTGTTCGAATTCCGGCCTGAGAATGTCTTCTTTGTGATGGTCCTTTCATCAAGTTAATCTTAACTCATTCTCATCTTCACGATTAGTCCAAAAGTCTCAGAAAAGTGAAGAAAAATGAACCAAGTCAATCAATAATTTCTATTTCGTTATTTTACGCCGCTTTTCTACCTCTTGGGTTAAATGCGACGATGAGATTGAATGATGATCCGAAGGGATAGCGATGCGAGACATGATGCAACCACACCTGTCGAAGGTCCGAACCTTCGTAGTGCGTGATGCTCATGCTTCGGGAGTGGAATCCTTTGAATGAAAAACTATAAAAGTAGGGTCAATGAAAACAACATTGTACTGTACCGGCCGGTTCAAATCCGGGAACTTTTCTAACGTTGGAAGCGGTCCCGGCGCCCACCCAGCGTCAAATGACATGGGCACCTGGGGGAAACCCTGTGGGGTAAAGGCGGTCAGGGGCGTGATGCTGATCACATCACCCCCACTCACGACTGGATCAAGAACCCTATACGCCTTTATGCCGTGGTGCTAAGCACATGGGAACACTTTACCTTTACTGTACAAAAAAGCCACGTTTTGTGAGTTGTAGATTAGATTAGATTAGATTAGATTTATTTTCTTTTTGTGCGAGCCATAGGCTGTACGCACTACATATTTTTGATTTTTCTACACTATTTTGTTACATTTAGTTTTCGTTTAAGCTGTCTCTTACTTTGTTCCCTATATACACATTCTTCCCCTCCCTCGGAAGTTCTTCTTCCAGTCTTTCTCCTCACTTCTCTTTTCCTGCACTCTCACCAAAACACGCATACATGTTGCTTTACACACACTTACACTATAAAGATGGCTCGTCTGGAGCATGATCACTCATTTCATTGCCTTCTCTAATAGCTTTCCCCCGCCGTTCTCTTACTTCTCCCAGGTATTTCCCCACTTGCTGCCCCGCTTCCTTTATCTTTATTCTGTCGTCTACCACTTCTATCACCTCCCTCCCTGTTAAGTTTTTCATCCATTTGTCCCTTAGGTCACGTGTAGAAGGGCAGTTCAGTAGGATATGCTTGTCCGTCTCCTCCCCATCGCACAAAGGACATATCGTTTCCCCTGCTTCGTTTCTCTTTCTTAGTTGTTTCCATCCCCCTAATCTGAACCATGCCAGCGCACCTCTTTCATTTTTTCCCACCACCTGGATATATTTCGCTTTCCCCCATTCTCTTACTCTTAGCTGTTCCCTGATTGAGGTCTTTGTTTGGCAGTCTGCTATTATTTCTTGTCTGTCTATGTCGAGTAACCTGTCCCTGATTTGATTTTCTGTTGAGATGCCCCCCCTTCCTCCCTCTTCCCATACCCAACCCATTCCGCTATTATATAAGAGATTTTTCACTTCCAGGCCCCAGCTGTAAACGTTATCCTCTCTTGTCTGTATTTCCAAACATTGTCCCCTCATCGTAGTTTGGCCCTCTTGTGATAATCGCATCCAATATTTAACAACCCTCATCCGTGCTTGTACCGCGTCTCTGTTCAGTCCCAATTCCTTAAGAATCCCACAGTTGGCCGTGCCTCTGCTTACGCCCATTACTCTCTTATAAAATTCTGTTTGTATGCCAATTATTGTGTTGTCCCCCCTTAACCCCCACAGTTCTATTCCATAGTTTAATGTACCTAACACTATTGATGAATAGAGGTTTTGAATGACCGGGAAAGGCATTTGAGGTGCCTTATTTATTGTCCTTATGACTTGTTCTATTGCAAATTTTGTTTTAGTTTTTCTTGCCCTTATGTGGTGTGTCCAACTCCCTGTCATGGAGAGTGTTGCCCCCAGGTATGTGAAGTTTTTAACCCGCTCGATTAACGTATGGTGAAAAAAATTTGCACAAAGTTTGCAACCCTGCAGAACGGGCAATATTGAACACTGACACACCATTTGAGCTGTGTTGGATTGTACGTCTACCAGTTATGTAGTGTGAAGAGCAAGAGAAGGTTGGTATAAAAACAAGTCAGTATGGAGCTGAAAGAAGAAGACCGTCGGAAAATGATCGTGCAATATTGGACAGAGAATCGTGATGTTCGAAAGTCCTAGCTTGTGAAACATTTTCAACGTGTAGGATTTTCCCGTCGTACGATTTATAATATTGTGCCATAATTGGAGAAGGGAATCAATGTAGAAAGAAAGCCGGGCAGTGGACGGAAGTCGAAGTTAAATGAACCCAGAGTGTTGCAACAACTGCGACGTGTTACTGCAGGTAAGGTGGCAAAATCCTACCGTGAGCTTGGTAGGAGGTTTCAGTGCGATAAAGACACAGTGAAGAAAGCATTACAGAAGATGGGGATACGGAGATATAAACGAAAAACTATGCCAAAAGTGACGGAGCAACAAGTTGTTGTCCAGAAACAGCGTTTACGAACCCTTGTGACAAAAACGTTCACTGCAACAAATGACGTGATTTGTATCATGGACGATGAGACTTATTTCACCCTAGATGGCAATGAGTGGCAGCCGAAAACCTACTATGATCCTGGAACTGCTGCCGTGCCCGATCCAGTGCGTTTTGCTGCCAAAACCAAATTCCCACAGAAGGTGTTGCTATGGCTTGCCATGAGTGAGAAAGGACTGTAGAAACCTCAGTTTTTCAAGGCTGGCCTTGCACTCAACGCCGACCGGTATGTAAAGTTCTGTTTGCCTAAAGTGAAGCAGTTTATCAATGAATACCATCGTGGGGACAATGTTGTTTTTTGGCCAGATTTAGCCAGCTGCCATTACGCTGCACAAAGTCTTGCGGCCATGGAGCACTTAGGTATCCCTTACATATCCAAAGAACAGAATCCCCCTAATGTTCCCCAACTGCGGCCCATTGAAGATTTCTGGGCAAATTTAAAGCGGATGGTGTATGCCAATAATTATCAATCACGAACCGTTGCAACCCTCATCCAACGGATCCGCAGATGCTTGCGCGATGTTGATCCATCAATTGCTCCATCTATGCAGAAAGTGCCCCAAAATTGTCGCAAGGCCAGCAGACTCGGTGTGAATGTGTTTGTTCATTGATGTTCAGATACCACCCTTGTATACCAACCAGCACACGAAATACATGTGTGCGTTTTTGCCCTTGAGTGACCACAGCGTTTTCTTTTTGTGCAAATTTTTTTCACCATACGTTAACTCTCCCCCGTATGTCCATGTCTCTTGTCTGCTAAATATGTAGCCATTTTTGAAAGCAATAATTTTTGTTTTTTAATGTTTACCTTCATTTTATATTTGATGCACCCCTCATATATGCTATCTATGCCCCTTTGCAGACCCTCTATTGTCTCGGACAAGATGACTATGTCGTCTGCATACATAAGGACTGGTATACTTTGCACTCCTATACATGGGATAGAATCCTGGTCCATTTTAGTTTCGTGCGCTACCCAATCTATGAAAAGTGAAAATAGCACTGGTGAGAGGATGCATCCTTGTTTGAGTCCCTGAGCGAAGGTTGCAGTGCCGAGACTTGGTTTCCTTCGCATCTTACTCCGAATTCTACCCTCGCATATATTGCTTGCAGTGCTCTGATCATGCGCGCGGACATTCCCTTCTCATACAATTTTCCCCACAAAATATCCCTATGAACTTTGTCGAATGCTTTTTCAAAATCAATGAAAATGCGTATAATTTCCCCCGCTTCTGTTTTATTTTCCTCTGTACGAGAGTTTGTAATATGAATATGTTGTCTAACGTGCTGTACCCTTTCCTGAAGCCCGCTTGTAGTGGTGAAATTTTGTCGAATTGTGAGTTGTAGTCTGGATGGACGTTCTTGAATAGAGCTCCGCGCTTTCACCCCTCAGCTAGCCTGGCATTCTATTCTCCACCGCTGTACGTTGCCACATCTTCCGCCAGGTCAATAGCTTCACCATGTGGATCTTCGGGGTTGTCATCATGTCCAAGCCTACACTATCAGTTGTTTCGACCAAAGTGGAAGAAATAGGCAAAAGTATGGAAGCATTCCAGCAACGGCTTGATGAGTTGCTAGCAGGGACGTCGTTAGGGGGGGGGGCACGCGGGGGCACTGGCCCCGGCAAACGCCAACGTGGCCCCGGGAAACTGTTCTGTATTTCCTGGAAATTTTACTTTGATGACAAATATTGCAAAACAATTCTTCAGTAAATTTTGCTTACAGTTCTTCAATTTTCAGTAGCACGAACCCAAGCAAGGCATTTCTCTTTTATTTCTCTCTTTCTTGCTTGTTGAACACAAACAGATGTATTGGCATAGGATGCAGTTAATGGTTTTGTGGTCCGCCCCGTTCAGGGAAGTCTGAGAGACCTATTGAAAGTGTTTCCTCCCTGTTGCACACCAGATCCAGGATCCCCCCAAACCCGCACTTTCTCTTCATCTGGTCCTGCACTGGCACCATGGGCGCCGAAAGGACGACACAAACAGGAAGATTTAGCTACGGGTGGCTAGAACTTTCTGCGTTAATTATTTTATGGTGCAGAAAAGATATCCCCATGCGTTTCAAATTCCAAGAACAAAATTCTATTGCTAGTCCCTTTTTCGGTGCGGAAATGAATGACATAGCGGTTCTTCTCACATGCACTCAACCCTCTTGCTAATGACCTGCCCGCAAAGGAGGGGAAAGGCCACTTGCTGAAAATTCGAAGAAACATCGAAGCGGTCGGTTCATCTGTTGATTTGATGGACAGTTGATATCTGTCAGTTTGAAGTAGGATTTGTTGTCCGAGAGGTGGTAAACTTCTGTAAACGCGACAAGATAGCATCACGAAGTGTTTGTGATCTCGTTTACCTACATCGCGAGTAAAATGTCGAATGAGAAGCTGCCAGATTGTCTTCCTCTGGAAACAATGGAGCAGGATCGACTGATCGACCAAATATCCAACATGTTGGCATTCTAAAAGAGAGTCTGACTACCACACAAGGTCCTGGGTTCGATTCCCAGGGTGGTTGATCTCTGTATAATTAAGGAAGGAAACTAGGTTAGTAGCAACTGTTTTTACAGCCGTCTGCATGCTCTATAAGTATTATGTTACAAAATTTGTTTATCTTTCTGACTTTCTGTGGGTTTTCTTCATTTAGCATCCACCTGCAAATGCGGAAGCTGCTGCTGCTTAGGTGGCTAGATTGACTAGACATACAAATATAATTAATTCCTAGTCATACAGCGAATAATACTTATAATATGATCATGTGTTATGGAGAAACAAATAACTTATCAAGCATTTTCTGTTTCTATTTGTTGTGCAGTGGTTAACAAGGTGCATTACGATGCCAGGGGTCCTGGGTTCGAATCCCGGGCTGGGCGTTTGTGTTCTTTATGATGGTCCTCTCATCAATTTCACATCACTCATTTTCATCTTCACCTTCACGATTAGCCAAAAAGTGTAAGAAAAGCGAAGTAAAATAAACCAAATCAATCATTTATATATTTCTATATTACGTCGCTTTTCTACCTCTTGGGTTAAATGCGACGATGAGGATGAATGATGAGCCGAAGGAATGGCGATGGGACAGACATTATACAACCATACCTGTCCAATGTCCGAATCTAGGACCTCTGGTTTCGTAGCGTGTTATACTTAGTGGAATTCTTAGGAAGAAAAACTGTTAAAGTGGGGTGAAAAGAAGCAAAGTTGTACAATGCATAAAAAGCGTCTAGTTCTTCTAAAACCTTCCAATTATCGAGTTCGTGTTTTAAGTCCACTGTATGCACAGTAAGGCTAATCGGGGATCCGAACCACTGTGTGCCTCCACCAGGTATCGAACCCGGGACCCCTTGATTAGAAGGCGGAGATGCTACCACTGCGTCATCGAGGAGACCGAGAAAAACTTACAATTAGTCAGTAAAATTAATACTGAGGGACAAGGCCTGCGAAGAGTTCTTTCATTCGGTTGCGCGTGGTCATCACATCGAGTCCCATATAGTTTCGAGAGCAGAATTTGCTTCCATATCGCTTTCAAGTACTTCCCAAATTGTCCTCACGATGTTGGAACAGCATAGAAATTTTGGAACTAATATAAGCAGGCACATACGCAGGGAAAGGGCTCGGGGGCTGCAGTCCTTTCCCGAAATCCTACAAATATTTGATTTTAATAATGTGTAGTAGTAATTAAATTTTCTTCATTAACAGGATTAAACATCTTGTATATGGTAAGTTGCAATATACCAAGAAATTCATCTTCAGCGCATTTACTCCTCCCCCCAACCTTTTCGTCTTTAGATGGCGGCTGCCGATAAGGGATAAGCCCCTTCCGAAATCAAATTCTGGCTACCGGCCTGACCACCAGCGATCGAACCTTGATTGATTAATTGAACTGGTGTTTTAAGTCCACTTTATGCACAGTAAGGCTAATCGGGACAGGACCTACAGTTTAAAGTGAGATCCGAACAACTATGTGCCTCCATCGGGAATCGAACCCGGGCAGGTTGTTGAACCTGCCAAACCAAAGACGAGAGCGTAATCATATGAGCGTATGAGAACTTTGTTTTTTCCAGTGCCATCATATATTCAGTTTTCCACACACAAATAAGATTAATTTTAAGAAATTAGACGTGTGCATATAATTTCTTATCGTCATCATTTCCCAAGTGAACAATGAGATGCCATAGAAGACTCGAGCCCGCCCTATAGAATAGTGCTGAACGCGGTCGCCTTGAACTAAGAGATACCGGATTCGATTCCGGTATGAACTGTATGTAACGAGTGCACTCACGGCCCCCGAAATGACGTGTCAATCATACCCCGGCACGGGGCCAAACGTCGTTATGTGTAAGGGAAACCGGTCGTGACTCACGGTCCAGTTATCAAGTTCGGTACTGAGACGGTCGTTTATGTCATACTATTGCGAGGCGGAGATTAATACCTTGAAATGTTACACTGTTTTGTTTACCTTTGATATGTAGATTCGAACAATCATAAAACACTAATAGCATAGTATCTGGTACCTGAAAAACGTCAAATAACAACACTGACGAACGGTAAAAAAGTGAATATATATTGTAACAACAAATAAAATATTGCAATCAACAACTGTTTACAAAACCTCCTCACTCTCACAACATTCACGCTATCTCTCTTTCACACACATGAGGTATTTTTACATGTGAAGTATGGATACAAATCATGGATCTCATTAACATATCATTCCTTTTAATTTTTAAACCTTTATGTGAATTTATGGCATTTGTCTGCCAGCTCCTGTGCTCTTTTAAATTAACTTAAGTGCCAGCCCTCGGAAAGCGGTTAACAAAGACAATGGGTCGGCGTGGTTAAATCTTTCGTTCGAATGAACGTGTGCATCGAGTCGTAAGGACGACATTATACAAGTCTCTCGGACGGGGGTCTTACACATCAGCCTCTCTCGTCCAATGAGAACAACTACTCAATTACATAGTGATGCAAAACTTAATTGGCTCCAGCTGCCGGAATACACTAATCAATCGTCGGCGCGAGCAAAAATTACCTTAAAAACCACCATGCAACAAATAAATACTATTTCACGCACACGACCTTGCGATAAAAACAACTACGCTTTCCACAATTAAAAAGGACTCATCAGTCAACTATCGACAAGTTAAATGGCGCGACGGGGCGGTCGGTTACACAAGAAATGGAGCACACTTTGACAATTTACACTAAATATTAAAGAAATGAAATGGAGCTTCTAATCCTGAATGCAGACAATTAAATTAGCACATCTGAACATGAAATAACTCTTTTTTATAACAATACCAAAAATTATCAGACGCGGGGTTAGGTTTAGGTTTTTCCTGAGTAACTTTGCGAATAAGTGAGACTTCGGCGTTAACTGTACGGTGTTGATACTAACGACGCACGTTTACATGGACATGAGACCCTCTGAAGTATACTGTACCAGACTCTGCTACATGGCGTGGTCATTCATCTCTCCTGGACGCGGGACTTGCACACGGTTCCTTTGTGGCGAAATTGTCCTCCGAGGTCGATCGCGACGAAGAATAATTGCGACGATCTGGTGTACTTGCACCTCCTTAGTACTTCGGGCGTTCCTCTTGCCACTAGCGTCGGATGTACGTGGTCACGCGCCGGTCAGGAATCTCTCTGGTGCCGGGCTTCGATTCGGCGTCGTTCTGGAAGCGTCGTTCTGGAGTCGTCCTTCAATCTCTCCCTCTGGCTTCGATCGGCGTCGTTCTGAAGACGTCCTTCGGGCTTTGGGCAGTGTTTGGCTTTGGTGTCGTCTTTGGCGTTGGCTGACTGGCTTCGGCGTCGTTGCAGGCGTCAGGGGGAGCGACGACCCCCTTCTCTATCTTCTTTAGCCCTCCATCCTTATGTGGTCCACGCTTGGCAAAAACAAATCACCGCGTAATCTTCACCAAAATAAGGCGCACACTGGTAACTCTATCTGCAATTCGCTCACGGTACGTAAGGAAACAAAGTTCACGGACACAAAGCAACGATCACGCGAGAGTGTAGCGCGGAGATGCTCTCTCTATGAAATCCGGGTAAAAACTGTGTCTGGGATGGTAGCACCGTATATTTATAAGAGAATCAAATTTGTCCGTTGAAACCCACGCTCAGGTAGCTTGGCTTCGCTTTTCGAGGAGACGCGAATGACCTGTGTCCATTGTCTTGAAACTCGGTCACCGAGGCGTCTTCGATCCTTGCAGGCTCGGGCTCCAGCTGGTGTACCTGGTCATCCGTGAACATGGGTTCGACCGCCCGCTGACTTGATGCCCGGTATCGACGAAAATATTCCTTTCGTATCTCCGTGTCAGTGCAAATATGTCATGTCCTAAGCCGAAAAGACAGTTCCGCTGTCACTCAAGAAAAACCCGTCCCCAACTTCCGACGTCTGGCTCGGATACAAGTTTATTCACAAAATAAAATCAACCTCACACTTTCAAGTTGGTGCATAAAATGAATCAATAAACAAAAAAATAATTTTTATCGAACTGCGTTTTACATGTCACTAGGTACCGTGACATGTATACATGAGATGCCTAATCGGGACTGGTTCTACAGTGTAAAGTGGGATCCGAACCACTATGAGCATCCACCGTGTATCGAACCCGGAACCCCTTGATTACAAGGCGACGATGCTAACATGCGCCACCGAGGAGGCCCTTGCTCCTTTTCTTTACATATATATATATAGTGTGCGACCGCCCGGGACCTCACGCCTAAAGGGCCCTTGAGTCCCAAACGGTTGATACGAAAAATATAGGCCTAATAGCCTAAATGGAAGTGAGAAATAATATGGAAAAGGCTAATTTTTGTGCGTAATAAAATTAAAATATTCTGCTTTTCTCTGGTTATAAATTCTTGTTAAACGTTATAATTTGAATGAATACGTCAAATCATGGGCGTTACATGAATGGACTGTCCCGACTAAATGGGGCTGTCTTTTAGCCTTGCATCAATGTTTATAAAACAAAAATTATCTACTGCAAACTTCTGGAGCCTGACTCTCTCCCCTCAGACAACCCATTCCTATATGCAAGGACGAAATCGAAATTCTTGCACAATCTGAAAAATCGTCAATGTTATTTTCGTACGTTTTTATATCTCCACATTATAATATTTTATAGTTCGAGGAGGGGGGGGGTCATGACGCCCCCATGACGCTTCCCTTGAGTACGGGCATGCCCTACAGCTTCAGATTTCATCTTCCTCAAATACACTTCCCGGGTGAGTGAAATTATTAAATATAATTTTCGTCAGCAATTTATTATTATTATTTAAATATGATGAATTGCTGACGTATCCATGAACATTTAGTATCGATTTACATTGAGGTTTCAAATTTAAAAAAACGGATGAGGGCCTCGCCTTGCTACGCCTGTATGTGTATGTGTGTGTGTGTGTGTGTGTGTATATATATATATATATATATATATATATATATAAAAATATAATGTACGTATGTATACAGTATAAGCCTATATGGTGTATAAATAGTTTGTTATTTTATAATAGTTTGATAGAAAAAATCTTACGTTTGGCCCCCCCCCCCCAAACTGATCGACCTAGCTACGTCCCTGGTTGCTAGACAACCATGGATCGGTGCAAGAAGATGCTGACCTCCGCAAGTCACTCCTGAACCTCAGAGAGGAGTTTGTGCAATTTAAGAGATCGACGAGCGACTCCGTGACAGAGCTGCGGCGAGACCTAGAGAGCATGAACAAGCAGATACGCACGAACACCATTGAAATAGATGACCTAGCGCAGTACTCTAGGAGGAACTGCATTTTGCTGCATGGGGTCCCCGAAACCACCAACGAGGACGTGGACAGCATCGTGCTCCAGACTTTACAAAATAAGCTTCAGTTGCAGCACATCAAGCTCGAGCACGTTGACCGGTGCCACAGGCTTGGCCCTCCGAAAAGATCGTCTGCGGAAGTTTTGAGATCGGGAAAACGTCCCATCATAGTGAAATTTGTAAGCTACCGCTCCAGGAACGAGGTGTGGAAGTCAAAGAATATGCTCAAGAACTCGTCCCTATTAATTACAGAGTCGCTAACTCCCTACAGACCAGGCGCGGTTATCTGTATAGCGCAAATGTGCAGTGAACCCCCAGTAATATACAAAATAAACAATAACTGAGATGTTCATAAGCGTAGAGTGCCAAATTCCCTTAGTGAGAAGGAGAAACCGCGGGCCAGAGCCACTCAGCTCCCCTCTAGTTCCGTTTCGTGCAAAGTCTCCGCTGAACCTCCGCAAGTCAACCCCTACCATGCTAAAAGCTTAGGACGGCTAGCAGAAGCTCGACGCGTACATATGGCGAAAATACATGCAGTCTGATACTCCAGGAAGGTCGTCGCGTCAAAACGGACATGCGCAGTTCGTAGGATCACCAGCGAGCTGGAGTGAACCACGCTCTTCTCTCTTCCAGTGTTGCACTATGTGTTTCAATTTGAATTCAATTGGCATTCTCTTTGTATTATTTATATTTTACAAGACTTATTAGATTAATGAAGAGGGTGTAATATAAATGTAGAGGTGACTCCAAACGAAAGCTAGAAGTAAAGATGATGGGACAAATAAGATAAATATGATAGAAAACAACTTGCCTACACATTCAGAGTTTTCTTCTTTAAGATGGCAACACTTCAGGTGGAAGGAGACGAAAAGTCAAAAATAGCGCGAGGGCGAGGGGTCGCTTATCGGACAAGACTTAAACAACCTTTTGGTCTTCTTACGTCAGACTAAATGCTTCCGTTGACATGTTAGGCTTTTTAGGTTTAGTTGTCTTAGAATATATACACTGCAATTTTCGGGGCTTTACCGTGCTTGACCAAAAATGTAGTATTTACTATTTATTCAAGCCTAAAACAACAATGAAGGCATTTCGCACTTACGTCAGAAGACGACCAAAAAGTTGTTTGAGTTTCGTGCGATCAGTTATACTCTAGCGCGAGAGGGTGTTCGAGGGGACGCGCGCGATTGACTTTGTTACGTGTCATTGTCTCCATACTTGTTAGTTTGTTTTGAAGTGCGTGGCTGGTGATTGAAATATATTTGGCGTGGTGATACGTTGAGTGGAGTGGGTGGATTGTGTATTGGAAGGAGTGTAGTTGTTGCTGTGTGAGAAGTTAGAAATAAGTTTATTGAAATGGCTAATGTTACGGTGAAAAGCCTAACGGAAACAAAATTTTCGTCACTGTCCCTTGAAAGGAAACTGGAGGTAAAGCGTGTTGGTCGGCCGACGCCCCCCTTGGACCTTACCCAACGATCGAAAAGTAAGGACAAGGAAATCATAAGGAAATTTAACATGGATGTATATTCAAGAAATGAATGGATTTGTGGGTGCAGTGAAACTAACAGGTTATTCTGTTTCCCTTGTTTATTATTTAGTGTGGATGGCGAAGTATCATGGACGAAAACAGGAGTTGTTGACCTCGGTCACTTGTCCCAAAAAATCAAGAAACACGAAATTTCCAAGACTCACATGAATTCTGAGTTAGAGCTCAATCTTCTGGGGAAGCAAGACATACGACAGCAACTCGACAACGCGTACAGACTTAATATTCAGAGACATAATGATCAGGTTCGTAAAAACAGGTACATTCTGTCAAAAATAGTTGACTGTGTAAAATTTTGTGGGGTGTTTGAATTAGCGCTCAGGGGGCATGATGAAACAAGTGAGTCACAAAATCCTGGAGTTTTTCGTGGCCTCGTTGATTTCAGTTCTGAACTTGACGTTGCCCTCAGGGACCACTTATCAAAAGCAACTGTTTTTAAGGGCACGTCAAAGGACATTCAAAATGATTTGCTATCGTGCATGCTTGAAATTTGCCACGAAAAGATAAAAGATGAAATAGCGAGTGCAGACTTCGTATCGGTAATTGCTGATGAAACAACAGACATTTCATCAATTTTTCAATTGGTTCTTGTTTTGAGGTATGTTTTGCCCAATGGAAACCCAGTCGAACGGTTTTGGGGCTTTTTCACTCCCCCGACCATGATGCTAAAGCTCTATCGACATGCCTCAGAGAAGCTTTAATGCAAATCGTTGGGGACCCGAATAAAGTTATTTCGCAAAGTTATGATGGTGCGAATGTCATGAGTGGTCGCCACTCAGGTGTTCAGACTTTACTCAGGGAAGATTTTCGATACGCGCATTACATACATTGTTATGCTCATGTTTTAAATTTAATTTTGGCACAAGCAACCAGCCAAAATACAGATGTACGAGTGTTTTTTGCTGATCTGAGCGAAATTCCCACTTTTTTCTCACATTCCTCACAAAGAACTGCAGTTTTAAACGAAATTGTTGGGAAAAAAGTACCCCGTGTTTCAAATACAAGATGGAACTTTAAATCTAGAACAGTCCAGGTTGTGCAGGAAAACAAGGAATCTTTAATTGAGTGTCTTGAGAAAATTGAAAGAACTACTCGTCAAACTTCCACCATAGCTCAGGCAAGGGGTCTTCGCTTAAAACTAGAAAATGAAACTTTTCAGTTTTGGTTGTCAGTATTCTACCTCATAATGCCCCATGTCGATATATTATATGAGCAATTACAGAACCGAAATATAGATCCTATACAGCTTAAAGATGCAATGCTGGGGTTCGAATTGGCAATTCAGAAAGTAAGAGACGTACATATTGAGAGAATTGAAGAATCATCCCAGGTATTTTCACAATCAGCAAAGCGAAGGTGTCGGGAATCGAACATATCAAAGAGTGTTGCTGCAAAAGAAGTTTGCGACGTTATAATCAGTCACACAAAGGAACGCTTTCAGTTTACCAACCATCTTCTTGCAGCAAATCTTTTTCTCTCAGATCAATTTGCCAGTTACGAAAAGAAATTTCCACATGTGTTCCTTCAAAAAACTCTAGAGGCTTACCCCTTTATTGAAGAAAACAAAATTCGAACAGAACTGGAAATCCTTTACATGCGTCAAGACTTTCGGGAGGTGTCGGGAGCTTTAGCACTACTACAGTTCATGATGAGGAACAATTTATATACAACTTTCAGTCAGTGTATTAAGTTATTAAGAATATTAGTGACCATTCCTATGACAACCGCAGAGGCTGAACGCTGTTTCTCCACCCTTAAACGTGTGAAGACTTTTCTCCGGAGCACGATGACAGAAGAGAGGTTAACAGCTTTGGCCATGCTTTCGATAGAAAAGGAGTTCATCGGTAGCATCCAAGACTTCAACGAGGCTGTTATTGATAAATTTGCAAGAAGAAAGGAGAGGAGAATGGACTTTCTCTACAAACATGGACAGTAATGCAAGTAGGTGAACAATATATTTTGTTTTAATATTTCTTGTGCGCTTTGATTCTTGTTTAATTCTGTTCATCGCAAGAAAGAAACATATTGCATAGAATGGAATCGAATAGCTTTGATTTAGCGATATACTTTCGAATAGTTATGTAAGAATTATCTTGTAATCGAGGGGTCTTGGGTTCGATTACTGATAGATGCTCATTTTAGCAGGCAGAGATTTGTATGTTTAACTGTAGGGTCAGGATCCAGTTCCAATAATATAGTCTATTTGACAGTGGTGGGACCAGAAAAGAGTTGGCAAGAGTGGAAGAGGCAAAATTGAGGCGAGAATATTTTGTGAATTCTGAGATACCCCTAAATACAATACCATACGAAAATCTTAAATTAAAATGATCGCCCCCTACACACACACTCCTTGGTGCTGTCACTGTTATTTGAACATAGAGCAAATTAACTTTGTCAGTAATCTACCGGCCAAAATTTGATAATTTTCCCAGTACTATCTCTAAGAACCAAAGCGTGTAGTGTCTCAAAAGATTTAGATAAGTCCACTTTGCTTAATTTTGGTGAACCCCCAGGAAAATTATGCACGAGCCGCGCCTGCTACAGACAGAGGGTTTTGCGGGTGGCAAAGGATCGCGTAGGGACACGCAATGCCTGGATCCAAGACGGGCGCATTTTCGTATCTCACGGAGGTCGTCGCTACCTTATATCTTCCCCCGAGGATCTTGAAATTCTCCCTTGAGATGGGGTGCAATGCGGACTGAGTGTGAAGTGTAATGAAGAGCATATGTGACTTTTGTCGTTATGATACGCTGTGTATGAATAATTGTGTGTGTGATGTGTTCAAATCATGTGTGTTTAGTGTGAGTTTTTTGTCCGGGTTCTTGTTTATGTTATCGTTTTTTAATGTGAGTGTGTGTGTGTCATTCCCTGATGCTTTCCTCCATGCTATTCTGCTTGACAGGGTAAGTAATAATTCTAAATTTAATTTTGGTATGCTAATGTTTCTTCTCCCATCTTGTTTCTGTTCGTTAAACCTCAATTCTAAAAATGGCTAATCTGGCAACAACGCATCTCGGTGACAGTGGACGAAATTCTAAAGAGGGTCGTCGCTCTGCTAATTGCCCTGGCACTCCGCCCCCCGCGGTCAGCACAGCCGAAATTCTCGGAAATGAGCTGAAGACTTGTCCGAACTCACTGTTGGTGTCTCACGTGAATGCACAGAGCATCGAAGCGCACCTCGATAGCTTCAAAGCTATTTTCTCCTCCCTGAATCTCCACTGCATTCTTGTATCGGAGACTTGGCTTAATCCCTTCACACCCTCCAGCATGGTCTCCTTGCGAGGCTACAACGTCTTCCGAAACGACAGGTTGGGGAAACGAGGTGGCGGGGTGATGGCACTGATAAGGGAAGATATTACTGCAGTGGTTGTGGCTAAATCTGACGGTAACTACGCACGAAAGACAGAATATCTTTTCCTGGAACTTACCATCAACAAACAGAAGCTACTGCTAGCTGTTGCGTACCGTCCACCTGGAACGTGCTTTGTAAATTGTGAAGAGGAACTGGCTAAACTCATTCCCATGTACTCGCATGTATTATTACTGGGCGATCTGAACTTTCATTTAGAAACTGACAAACCTGAAGTAAATAAATTCCGTGCTGCTATCTCTTCTTACAATCTAAATATTTTGAAGCTCGATCCTACCTTCCACACGGCCAACTCACATTCTTGGCTAGACGTAATCTTAACAGGAGACTGCTCTCGAATCAGGCACGTATCCAAGGAGGGGGCTTAGGGGGCTCGAGCCCCCTCCGAAAGTTTTCAGTTTACACTAGATAAAATGAGGTTTTTGGTTCCTTGTGGTGTGAAATAAAATAAAATGAGGATAATTGAAGGAGAGAAATAATTATCGAGGAAAGACGGAGAATGTTCTGGAACCCTATTATTGATAATAGCACGTATCCAAGTTGGGATTCAGGGGGATCGAGCCCCCTCTCCCAGGAAACTTTTCAGTTTACACTAGATAAAATTAGGTTTTCGGCTTCTTGAATAATGTGACGATAATTTAAGGAGATAAGTAATTATCGAGGCAAGACGGAGAATGTTCTATAACTTTGTTATTGTTAATAGCACGTATCCAAGATGGGGATCAGGAGGCTCGAGCCACCTTCAGGAAATTTTTCAGATTACATTAGATAAAATTAGGTTATTGGTGCTTGAATAATATGATGATAATTTGAGAGTAATAATTATAGAGGCAAGATGGAGAATGTTCTATAACCTTATTATTGTTAATAGCATGTATCCAAGGTGGGGATCAGGGGGCTCGAACCTACCCTTCAGGAAATTTTTCAGTTTACACTGCATAAAATTATGTTTTTGTCTTCTTGAATAATGTGACGATAATTTAAGGAGATTCATGATTATAAAGACGGATAATGTTTTATATAACCCTGTTGTTGATAATATTGCACGTAAACCTTTCTTGCGCTTTGGGTGTTGTCGCAGCGAACTTTTTGGAAGCTGATCGACAAAGGTAGCGCCACAAGTAGGACGATTCGTTGTAATTTTTTAATCTCAGGAAAGCGCGAGAGGGAACGTTCTTGAATAAGAGAAGGAGTCGGACCACTGGCAATATTAACGAATAGTTTTGTCTGTGGAACGTTCTAGAATATAATGAGGATATAAATATGCGGCTTCAATTTACCGGTTGATCTGTACAACAGAATCGGTTAATGAGACTTCAGAATTTTCAGAGTATGGCAATTCATACAGTCGATTAAAACAGAAATAAGCTTCACACATCAACTGAAAATCAAAGTTTTGAGTGATGATTTAGTTGTGCCCGAACAAAATTTCATGTCCTAGAATTTCATGGCATAAAAGAAATAATTTTGTTTAAGCCTACTGGGATCACACACACACAAATACTTAACTACCATGAAGGGACATCCGAAAATTTTATGAATGTCGAGAAGAGAAAGCAAGAAGATGTTGCATGTGTAGTAATTTTAACGGATATTGCAGACTCTACCAGGACCCGAATCAGGGCTCTGGCATACCAAATGAGCCACCGAGCCAGCCTTGACTTCGACTGAGTTTGCACTAAAATGTATAGGCTACAGTGGCGTGCCCAGGATTTTTGAAAGGGAGGGGTTACGTGTACTTTTCTTAGTAGTCAGTCTTCATTTTACCATCTTTTCCTGCCTTTGATGTTCCTTTTTTTTTTTTTTAGGAATTCTGACCCCCACCAACCCCCCCCCTTGGGCACGCCACTAATAGGCTACATAGTACATGTTCTGTGTATGTCAAATTGTAAGATGTTACCTGTTTTATTAACAAGCACAGAAAATAAAGGAGAAAGAAGAAAACTGAGGGGCATTCCCACCAGTTGAGGATACATTTTTCTTCGGTGGTCAGCACGAGCTGCTGTTTCGAGGTGACGATGACAGTGGCCTGCTAAGGGAGATTTCACACTGTGTTGCCTGAGGATTTCACAAATCGAACGTTGGTTTTTGAGGCCTTTTGTGTCGCTGCGGTGTGAAACGTTAATGTTGATTGGCTCATTTCATATGTCATGTATCGCGTATCCCTTCGGTCAGAAATCTACTTAAGTCTTCAAGATCCAAGTCAGAAGGATGGAAAATTAGGGCTTGCAAAGGCAGGCGAAAGCACCCTAAATGATAATATCCAAACCTGCAGAAAGAACGCATTTTACCTAAGTCTCGAATACGAAATGATAAAAACTTCTGGTACTTGTGTGTCCCGAGATAAAGAATGGCGTGCCCAGGATTATTGGTAGGGAGACGGGTTACGACTTTTGGTAGTCAGTCCTCATTTTGCCATCTTTTCCTGTCTTTGACATTTTAAGGAATACTGGATCAAATGGGGTTATGACCCCACCAATCCTACCTTGGGCACGTCACTAGGAATAAATAAGTAAGCATTTGATCATATTGGGAGACGAAACAATAGATGTGTTGGGAACGGAAGGGTTTTCAGAGGCCTGAATATGAACAATTTAGTGGGTTTCGGCTTTTATAAGAGCTGCAAACATGGGAGGACAAGACACAGTAGTGGTGTTCAGGCTCGAATCAGAGAAATATTCGAGAACTGTCTGCGTCCACCTCGCAGCCCACAGTTTGAATCTGGCGTTGTCAAGTGGATTGTCCATCCCGTGAATGTATAGGCCTAACGGCTTCATAAAGGCACTCAGACACCACAGATGTTTTTATGCATGATGAGGAGAAATGGACAAACACACACACTCAGATGGTTCTGGCACACAATGTTAATGCATGGAAACAGGGGAGTCGAGTGGTAAAAAACGTTCCGATTTCACGTTCTGATTAAAATGGCAGCCTTAAACAGTGGCAACGATTTAGGGGATAGTTGCTCCCCATTTTTTGCCTCTTAATCATATGCCTTGTCTACCAAGAGAAAGTAAACTTTCCTTGCACCCCCCCCCCCTGTTTTGGAACCCAATCGCCACCACAGGCCTTAAACAGACAATTGTGAGGTTCTATCTATACCCCTTAAAAAGATGATCTTGATCCCCCCCTCCCCCCCCGAAAGAAATTCCTGGATACGTGCCTGTCTCGAATCACCAAACATGGACAAACGAGCGCCTGCGGTCTCTCGTTCCACGATCTTATTTACGTTGCTTACTCGCTCAATGTTCCGAAATCCAAGCCAAACATAATTGAATACCGCGATTTAAAGAAAATTAACCCCGCTTCACTAAACGAAGATGCTACAAGAACCCCATGGAATTCAATAAACAGCTTCACTAATATTAACGATAAGCTTAATGAATTAAATAGTCTAATCTTATACCTTTTCGACAAACATGCTCCACTAAGGAAAAAACGCGTCACGCGGCCTGCTTTCCCCTGGATGACCGACAGCATTCTCGCACTTATGGCGGAGCGCAATTCGGCTCACCGCAGGTTTAAATCTGACAAGCGCCTCAAATCTCCAAATACTTTAAATAGTTTTAATAACTACCGCGTGTTGAGAAATCAATGTAATCAGGCCGTGCGCAACGCAAAGAGAAGGCTCTCTTACGAATTATTAAATATGCAAGGCAACCCCCGAATGTTGTGGAATAACTTAAGAAATCTAGGGCTAGGAGAGAAACGTAACGTAGATCCTACTCGTGTTTCGTCCCTTGATGAATTAAATACGCATTTCTCTCTCTCTAATTCAATGAATAACGATGCTAAAAATGTTACTATTAGAGCTATAGCAAACCACAAAACAGAAATGATGGAGTTCAATTTTAACCCAGTCTATGAGTTCAAGTTGCAACTGCAATCGGTCGGATCAAATCTGGTTCTGAAGGAGCCGACAACCTCCCATTGCGACTAATAAAGCTGATTTTACCTCATATATTGCCATACATCACTGACATTTTTAATCTTTCTCTGCGCTCTGGTATTTTTCCAGATAAGTGGAAAATAGCACACGTTCTTCCTCTCGCCAAAACTGACCCCGCCACTTCCATTGACAATTTCCGACCTATCAGTATTCTTCCCGCTCTATCGAAAGCATTAGAATACATTGCTCACGACCAAATCAGCCGACATACAAATGACGTTCTGGCTCCGTTTCAGACGGGATTTAGACCTAATCACAGCACTAGCACCGCCATGACTCACATAACCGACGACGTCAGACAAGCTATGGACTGCAGACAGGCGACAGTTTTAGTTTTATTGGACTACACGAAATCTTTCCAGTCACTCGACCATGATATTCTCATTTCCAAGCTAAAATCATTTTATAATTTCACCACCTCTGCAACCGACTGGGTCAAATCCTACTTAACTGGACGTAAACAAAGGGTGGTTTATGATGGCAAGTGCTCGGCGCTATCTGAGATTACTTGTGGCGTTCCGCAAGGAAGTGTACTCGGCCCTTTATTATTTTCTTTATACATTAATGACCTGCCAAATATCTTGAAACACTGCCGTTATCACCTGTATGCCGATGACCTCCAGTTGTACTATTCTGCACCCCCAGTAATGTTAAGTGATGGTATTTCCAAGGTTAATGAAGATATAGAGAGGATTGTTAACTGGTCGCTAGACAATGGCATGTATATTAACCCTAATAAAACACAAGCAATTTTGATTGCTTCCGATAAACTGAAACGTTACGTAGATCTTAACATTCTGCCTTCCATTCTTGTAGATTCGACTCACATTCCATTTAACCAAACTGTTAAAGATCTGGGAATTGTATTAGACGGAAATTTATCATGGTCACATCACACGAGTTCGGCGTGTAGAAAAGCTTTCGCATCTCTGTATTCTATAAGATGCATGGGCAAGTTCCTCCCCACCTCTATCAAGGCCAAACTATGTCAGTCCCTAGTTTTATGCCATTTAGATTATTGTGACGTAGCGTATTCCGGCTTAACAGGTGAGTCAGCTAGACGTCTGCAGAGTGTTCAAAATGCCTGCGTACGATACATTTTTAATTTAAAATATTGGGACCACCTATCACCTTATTTTCTCAAATTGGGGTGGCTACGTATGCAAGAAAGACGAACGCTGCACACTCTGATTTTACTTTACAAAGTTCTCAACCTCAAGTCACCTTCCTATCTCCTCTCTCGCTTCCAATTTCTTCACGAATTTCACGATTGCGACACCAGATCACGCAGTTCCTCAGTTCTCTCTATCCCCGTCCACAGATCAAACTTCTTCTCCAACTCTTTCTCTGTATCGGCTGTAAGACTATGGAATCAGTTGCCAGAAAGCACTAGAACAGTAAGCTCCGTCGGTTCCTTTAGCAGACGTGTTCGCCACTCTCTTCAGAGTAGTCGGTAGATCTTCCCCTGTCAAGCAGACTAAAAAGCATGTGCAAGTGAACGAATTCTTAAAATACATTGCAGTTACTTAAATACAATTTTAAATTTTGCATTCTTTCATTCCATATTTAGTTTCTTGTGTATTATATATTTTGTATTTTGTGTGTTATATTCAGGGCTTTAAGACTTGTGTGTATGAGTATAATGTGTGTGTGTGTGGACCTATGTGAAATGACTTAATGTAGTTTCTGTATAATATAATAATGTATAATTTTAAATGTATGGTTGAGTGGAAGAAAAGGCTTTGTACGGCCTTAACTCCGCCATTTAAAACAAGGCATTAATAAATAAATAAATAAATAAAGCCTTTGTTCCAATCTTCTGGAAATACCCCTTGAGATAGAGAGCAGTTTAAGATGTGAGTTAGGCTCTTTAGGCAATGCGGGATGCAGAGTCTCAACATTTTTAGACTGATGCCATCATGACCCTTGGCATTGGAATGTAGTTTTTTGACCTCTTTCAACAAGGTAGCCTCATTAACCTTCTTCAGTTTGAAGGTTCCGGTTATCTGCCGTGTTTTATATGACTCGATTAATTTCTCAACCTCGGTCGTGTTTGTTTGCTGACAAGCAGAATTTACAAAACAGTCCGCATTGAGTACACTTGAGGGTAATTTTTGGTTAAACTTATTAGTAACAACTCCCTCTCGTTTTAATGTCTGCCAAAATGCTCTAGCGTTTTTAACTTTTTTCATTAAGAACCCGGTCATAATGGTGGAATTTTGCGTTTCTCACGGCTTTTTTCGCACGATTTTTAAATATTTATAGGAGAGTAGCGCGTCTTGATCTCCGGTGTTAACATACTTCAGGTGAAAATAATCGCGTATTTCCCAAAATTATTTTACTTTTTCAGATATCCAAGGGGCGGGTGGTCTTGTTACTCGAAACGTTTTTACTGGAAAGTGTTTGTCAGCCACTTTCACATAAAATGAAATATCCTTTCCTTAGAGTTTATCTATTCTCTTTCCATGCAAGATCTTTTGATGGCCTGAGAACTTTTATCGAAATTACTGTGCTGGAAATTACGAGACTTCTAGTAAGTAATAATCCTTTACAACAACAAATATTAAACCCTACCTCCGTGGAGAGAGGAAAATGTAAGAAAGATGATATTTTTGTACAGATGTTAAAATATTAAGTCAGTTCAATTCATTGGTGCACCCAGATATTTTCCAGCGAGGTAAGGATAAACATTTTTTCCCCAGGACGCCCAACAACAATTTCCCCTGAGGGAGTGGATAAACAACCTTTTCCCAGGAGGGAAGGAATGTATCCTACAAAATTGTGGCCATGCTTTATTTTGAATTATTTGAAAATAATTGACATTTATTTTACTTTCCACTTTAAAAACATGTACATTTTTTCACCACTCGTTTTCCAGAGGGGCATATTTTTTGTTTGTAGCTCATTGTTAATTGTCGGATGAAATTTATATTTTTGTTCTTATAATGTTTATCGTAATTTGAACGTTCTCACATTGTGAGACACTTGACACCATGCGTTTTACGATAAATATTCACATTGAATGTGTGATTTTTCCACCTATCTTATCGAATTTTACTGGTCAGGGTTCAGGAAGGGCCTTCAGTCATATTATATTTAGCAAAAAGGTTCACTTAGGCTCGTAACTCAGTAATGAATTTACATTGAAAAAGCATTCCTAGATAGGAACAAAGAAATCAGATTTTCTTCGCAGCGAACCCTATGCCATTCAGGCACATTGAAAGTTGAACCGAACCACTTTACTTGAAATGAAATTACTAATTCTGCAATTACTTCCTTACATTGAGAATCTCAGCTCACATTCCGGCTCACAAGTGCATATGCTAATACGGTAGTTCCACCGGAATTCACGACTCAAGTAAAATATAAAATAAATATGAACGACGAACTTCAAACGTCTCTAAATCTTATCATAGGGAATGGGAAATGCCAACATCAGACTTCAGAGAGGGAAAAAGTTGCATTTTCTTAACAGGTTTTTAAGAAAAGCTTTCACATGCAGTGCATCATTTTCATGAACCATTTCCTTCGATTGATAAACAAGGAAATTACACTGTTTGTCCTGTTTTCATTGATTTCTGTCAGAAAAACATTCACCCCTTAAACTTGCTCATTTTCAAGGTGGCAAATATTTCCTTTACAGTATATCAAATTCAGAACTGGAAAATTTTGTGTCTAGCTAGTGGTTTTTTATGGTTCTTTCTTTCATAGTTTGTATTTAATCACTTTCAGGAAATGGAGCGTCACCTCTGAGTGGGTAAGGATGGGCTCTAATCACTCATGAAATAGTGTCAACCAGTCTTTACTTGAGGAACTTCAAGAATAATTTAGAGCAGAATCACGCAGGGAAGGATAAAGAGATAGGCAGAGAAAGAAAGAAAGAAAAAGAGCTAGAAGAAACAAACGGGGGAGGAACTAGAGAGAACGAAGAGAGAAAACACAGAGAAAGAAAAGACAAGAAAAGAAAAAAGGGAAACAAAGGAAAAAGAGATAAGGAAAGAAAGGAAGGAAACGAGAGAGAAAGAAGGGAAGAAATAGAAGCAAAGGAAGAGAGAAATGAATGAAAGAAATTTAATGAGAAGAAAATAGAAACAAGAAGAAACGGAGAGAAGTAAAAAAGAAGCATAGCAATAGAGAGATTGGTAGCTAAACATGGGGATAAGGGAAAGAGATTGAGAAAGGACAATACTGTGTTTGCGACTGTGAACAGTAATGGTGTGTGCCAAACATTCGAGTGTCTAGGAGGGTTATGGGGGCATATCCCCTCTTTGGCCAATCTTTCTTCTTGTAAAAAAAAGGAAAAGAAGAAGTGTCAGAAGAAGGTAATGTATGATAATATACAGGACTGACACCTAAAAAACAGGCATAACACCCCTTAACAGCCTTACGAAATTTTTGGATACACTAGTAGGGAAAATTACATCACACGTTTTCCCGAATTATGTATATTCGGGAAATTATGTACTGAACGCAGATTCTATGGATTACCTTGGGTAGGTTATCTCCCAACAAGAAAAGGAAAACCAACGACCTCCAAAGCATCATGACGAAAAAAACAGTACGTGGGTGCGTATCGTTAGACTATCTTTTTATTATTATTATTTTTTAATTTTTTTTTAACGTCAAGTAATGCTGGGAATTTTCGAAACTGGTGACGCCTTAAACCATTTATGAACTCCCAGATCAACTTTCTGGCACCTGTTGTATTGTTCCCATAGTGTTGTGTAGTCGTGGACTCCCTCAGCTGGGAATTTCAACGCGGACACCCACACCATGCGATGTTTGCTCAGTTCGGTGAAACTCGAGCGTTTTCTTTTATCGGGACTCCCCCCTCTTCTCCCAAATTGATGGATTATAATCATTTGCAAACACTTTTGTTGGTTGACGCTTGGCATGTGGTCATATTGAATTACATTATAGAAGGAGATATGGCGACAGCCCTTTTGAACAAAAAACTAACTCCATTTTTCGGAAGCAACAAATAATAGTTACTTTTTCGAGTAACGATAACTATCAGTGAAGCAGGGCAGAAGTTTATGCAGAATTTTCCATCGGAGGAGGGAGGGATCGTACTGGTTTTTGTTGCGATGAGCTTTGGCAGTCTACCAGTCAGATAAATTTGATTTTTAGAGCTCTTTTTGTTACCAGTCAGATAAATTTTGTTTTTAGAGCTCTTGTAGTTACCAGTCAGATATTTTTTTAGAGCTCTTGTAGTTACCAGTTAGATAAATTTTGTTTTTAGAGCTCTTGTAGTTACCAGTCAGATAAATTTTGTTTTCAGAGCCCTTGCAGTTACCAGTCAGATAAATTTTGTTTTTAGAGCTCTTGTAGTTACCAGTCAGATATATTTTGTTTTTAGAGCTTTTGTAGTTACCAGTCAGGTAAATTTTGTTTTTAGAGCTCTTGTAGAGTTACCAGTCATATCAATTTTGTTATTAGAGCTCTTGTAGTTACCAGTCAGATAAATTTTGTTTTTAGAGCTCTTGTAGTTACCAGTCAGATAAATTTTGTTATTAGAGCTCTTGTAGTTACCTGTCAGATAAATTTTGTTATTAGAGTTCTTGTAGTTACCAGTCAGATAAATTTTGTTTTAAAGCTCTTGTAGTTAAATTTTGTTTTTAGAGCTCTTGTAGTTACCAGTCAGATAAATTTTATTCTTAGAGCTCTTGTAGTTACCAGTCAGATAAATTTTGTTTTAAAGCTCTTGTAGTTACCAGTCAGATAAATTTTGTTTTTAGAGCTCTTGTAGTTACCAGTCAGATAAATTTTGTTTTTATACCTCTTGTAGTTTCTGAGAGTTGACTTGGAAGGACGGGTCTGGTGCAGGGCACATCCAGCTTACACCAAACATCAAAACTAAATACTAAGAACTCTAAACCTGGTCCTCCTAACCTAACTACATATGCATTATAAAATCTAAGCGTAATTCAAGACTAAAATTGGTAAACGATGTAAGTGCCAAGAAAATTGAAACACCGTTTTCCACGTTTAACTGTGAAATGTGCCATGCGTTATAATGTAGTAAACGTGGAAAGTGGCTGGTAGCCCTCTAAGTAGTTCAAAAGGGCGTGTAAAGAGGTCGCTAGTGTGATAAAAAACATTACAAACAGGAACAGGTAATGCAACATGTTTTTCCATACACAAGAATGAACATTTCCTAAAAATGAACTTAATTTATTATTTCAGGTACCAAAAGAGGTTTCACGTTGAGGGTGAGTCAAAATCGTAAACGTTGTAAGTGCCAGATATGTGGAAAATCGATTTCCCAACACTTTTGCTTTTGGCACTTACAAGGTTTACTACTTGTATTCCTCAATTGTAGATTAGGTTTGTTAGGTTAGGAGGGCCAGTTTAGTGCTCTTAGCACCTTTAGCTTTGGTGAAAGCTGGGTGTGTCTCGCACTACACACCCGGATGGACAGGCAGACGGGCATGACCTTCTCATAAGGGTACTTTTTTCAGATGTTGCTGATTGAACCTTAAACAGAACAAAGGACTCAGTAATCACATGCAATATTTACTTTGAAATCTAAGGAGGTGTGTTCATTATTACACGGTGCTGCCGTAAAGGCAGGATCTACGTCACATCACTGTCACATTCACCTCTTGACATTCTCGTGGGATAAATTTCCCCACCCCTTCCCTTTTAGCACCCCTCCTAAGACCCTGTCATGGAAGACGCGTTCCACTTTGTATCCTCGTCATGGTGGCATTTCCCCCTTCCCCTTGCATTATTAAATTCAAGCGAGGGATGGAAACTCAATTATCATTGAAGAGACTTTGGGAACGTCTTGAAGGTGTTTTCGACATAGGACAAGCAATATGCTCGTAAGGAACCCACACTCAACACACTACCAGCAACGACGAATCACACCCAACCATCAAAGAACCACCCTCTCAATGCGGTACTCTAGCTGCTTGAGGTCTGCCACTGTGGTGTAGTGGGTAGCGTGATGAGGAATCCTGATGAGAATTGGGACATGCCTTTTCATGCAATGGAGTCCACTCAGTGAGTGCCCTTGGGTTTCAAAGCGCACAAAGAAATCGTTCCGTTCTACATCACAAAACCACGCGACTTCTGCGAACTATTCCTTTCCTATGCGTTACTTCCGGTCAGGGTTGTTAAACGTCCAAGAATTTTAAATAAATTTACTTCCGGTCCAGGAGAGAAAATCAGCAAGCGTAAATTAGCTCTGGACCGTAAAAAACTTTTTATTTTCTGAAAGTGTTTCAATTTGGTCCAGAAACCTTCTTTCCGGATGAATTTAAATACGGTCCAGGAGCCTTTTTTCAATGTAACAATACTCAACTTGGACCGAATTTAAATTGTGAGAGAAAAAAGGTTCCGATCCTGTTGCGTAACCCAATAGAACCCATTAAAATGTATGGGTTCTGGACTTTTAACAACCCAGCTTCTGGAGTTATTTTGCCCACGAGTATATTGGTTGTAGCAGCACGACTTATACAATAGGGTCAACTGCAATACAGCAGTTATGTTGAGTAATATGGGTTAGTCACATGCACTATATTCATACGCGAAAGATTCCTCGACAGCTGCCATTGAAATAAGCAGTAGGAATATAGGATTATTCACTATCCGCAATGCAGCGGACAGAGAATAAGTAATAATGTTTAAAGGTTTTGCATAATGTTCATATATTTAAATTATCTCAACATGCTAGCAAGCATTAGTAAACGAGAATACTGAATTCTAATTCTGCTTCTTGCAAGAGGATATTTTAACCGATTTTAAAGCTATTTTGCCTTTCATGAATTTCTTATGGAGAATGGAAAGGCTTCTTCTTCAGTCTAAAGTTTTCACTAATCACAGTCATAGTTTGGTATTTTTGTAATTCAACCTCTCTTCTTTCCGTCCATGTTGTTTGTGCAGTTATCTCAAGTAACATTTTCTCAGACATTGTTAAAAAAAAAAAGGTAATTCTTCCATAAGCGATTCAAGCCATCAGGCTGATCTCATTCTCGCTCGGTTGCTAGCGCTTTGGGCTGTAGAGATGGCGACATTTCAAAATTACGACTGTCATTAACTAACGCCATTGGCTCCGCATCATTCAATTTGAATACTATTCATTTGAAACGAAAGCTCAAATATGTAACTTTAATTTATATTCTTATCAGTTTTTATGCGACTGTAACAGCAACTCAGGCACCTTATCAGTCCTTAGAATAAAATAATATGTTCCCTGTGTATTGAATACACATGTGTATCATAGGAAGTTGTGGAGGTGAGGACCTAGTGCACATGGAGTGATCAGCACCATGCTGCGGTTGCCTTTATCCTTCTTCCCCCAAAGGTATATTTTAATCAATCAGCCGAGATGTTTTTCCGATGTTTTGGAATATTGTTGTGATGGGGATTTTCATGTGACAAAAAAAAATGATGCTCAAATGTTCTATAGGCCTGTATACCAATCCTTATGTAATCCACTAATGGCTGCACATTGGAAAAGCATTTCCTCTTTTGTAAACTATTCAATTAACGTGTAACTCAATAGTTTATTTTTGTTAACTAAAGATGATGTCAGAACTTGGCATCGAGTAGGAGATTAATAGCTAAGGTATAAAATTCCGAAATTTCGACAAAATGAGTAGTCATAGGCGTAACTTGGGACCTAACTTTTGGGATGGGCAGAATCAAAGAGTTTTCAATCCCATAAAATTATCACGCAGTAATAAATAACTGTCACATTTGCAAAATCAGAATTACTTGTTATTTTGCTCCTCAGGTTCCAGAAGGTTACCAAAAGTACCATTAACATGTAAATATTCATAAACCTGAAAGTTTGGGATGTTACGCCTGTGTTAGTAGTTCTACTATTTCCTTCTAGCTGCCTGGAATCGCTGTCGTATTCGCCTCTTGACATTCTCGTGGGATAAATTATCCCACTCCCTTCTCTTTTGGCACCCCATCTAAGTCCAACATGGCCGCGGAACTCTGGAGACACTAAAAATATGTATAGTTTTTTCTTTGAAATAAATTGGTCAGCACAAAAAGACCGAGTGTTAGAGTTTCCTTCCACGACTCTGAGATAGCCTTGTTGTAGACACAGTATAAGAGTGTGTTCCCGACAGCAGGAGCAAGAGGAAGTTAACTGTCCAGGAGGAAGGTTAAACGGTACACACTGAGGATGGGTGCGCCCCAGAGTTGCTGATGTAAGGATAGTTTTAACATTCTTGCCCGAGAACACAAGAGGAGCACACCCTCGATCGTCTAACTATTTACAGATGAGAGAGTTCCACTTGTTAAGAGGACGTTCGAGAAGAGATCTAATTCTCTCAGTTTCGGAACCATGGGAAATGTCTTCCTGCAAGGCAACCCCTTTCGTTTTACAGTTGCTTAGCAACCAGGTGGTAAAAATAATTGCCAAAGTTCTTGGATCAACCATCTTCGGCTGTAAAACAGTATTTTCATTTCCTCTTCGTTGCTCTCGAAGTTTTCTTCGGCTTCCAAAAAACTCCAAGATCTAAAGAACAGGATGGAACAAGGCTTTGGTCTAAAAGAAACGTGAATGAAGCACAAAGGGTAATGTTGACATGTTGCTGAAAGAAGAAAACTAATGAACCTTAATTCTCAAATTTTATTCTTGGTCTGTCTCTTTCCATTTGGAATTCCTTCCGATATATGTTTTGCCTCCATTTATCCTTGAATCAGTTTACATTGCCACTCCGTTCTTATCCTCTATCTCTCCTTGGACTACTTTTATTCCTCTAAGACAGTGGTTCCCAAACTTTTTCGTTTTACGGCATCCTTAGTGTTTCAAGATTATTCTGCGGCGCCCAAGTCAGAATGTAGGCCAACCTAACACTTGCAACGCTTAGTTAGTGTGGTTAGGTTGCTTGCCTAAGTTAAAAAATAAACACCTATTACAAATTCAGAAACATTTTATGTGTTAAAAGTACCAAATAAGCACATATTTGGATTAATACGATGGTCAGATTCTAAAACCATATGTAGACCAAGAAGTAAGTGTAACATTGTAAACACCACTTTGTCCTTTTCACCACAGCAGAAATTGTCCTTGCTATTCATAAATCAAGAAACGTTATCCGTCACCTTTTCTGATTCATTGACCCATCCCGTGACGTCATCTTGTACTAATTTAATATCTGCAACTGGAGGAATTCTTTGAAAAATTTACATCGTTAGCACAGGCATTAATTTTGTGTGAAGTTCAATGTCCTCAGTTCAATTGTGAACTAAGAAAAGGACATATTCGTTCAAGGGAGCTAGTTATCCGTACGGGCCACTAGCGTTCCTCGATTCTTACGTCTTTTGTGGGCGAAATTTGCTCTAGGCTCTTGCGAAAAAAAATTCTTCAGAAAACCCTATTGGCTGGCATTGTGCAGGTTTCTGCTCTTTCATTGGCTTCTTTGAGCAGCTTTTCCCACATCCGAGAACCGGTGTTGTCTAAACCTTTTATGCTTCACAAACAACCTCCATTAGCTTTACTTTATCCTTCGCCATGCACGTTTAAGTTCAGAGGGAATGCTTTATCTCACCATCCTCCACACTGGGCATATTGATCGTAAGCAAAGTGGCTTAAAATGTTTCTCCAAACTTCTTGCCGCCCCAGAAAATAATGAGCGAGAATAATCAGCAAAGTTTTTGAAATGTATTTTGCACGCAGTGGCAGTGCCGTAAAGAGGTGTTTTTATCTTTTAAGGAATTCGCACAAATTGGGCCTATGAAGTAATTTGATACCCCTCTTTTAACTCACACTCGTGAGATATTTTATACTCTGATCTGTAGCTAGAGTATTTAGCATGCTTTATAATATTTGAACTCAAATTCCTAATCCAAAAGAAAGCCTTAACAAAAAAGTAACAAGTTTGTGTCAATTGACTATCTGGTCATATGTATCTTTCTGTTATATTCGGTAATTTACAATGTGTGACATCACTACGAAAAGTGAGTACAACTATTAGGGCATACTGAGAATAGTTTATACAATAGTACTTTTTCAAAACAATATTCTAAAAATGATATGTGTACATTAGATTGAATAATGCTGAATGTATTTTGCAAAAGATATATATGTACACCCAACGGCAAAAGAAACCGTAGGCGAATTGTCCACCATTTTCATTTAGTCTATATTACACAATGTGATGATAATGAATTGAAATAAAGACGTCGATCGGCAGAGGGCAATGCCTGTTTCGAAGCAACATAATTTAATTCCTTAAAACAACACAGGAGGTAGAATAAAAAAGTAATGAAAATAGTGACGGACAATTTGCCTACCATGATCTTTGCCGTTGACTGTACCTACCTAAAATTTCATTAAAAACCCGAACATATTTACTATCTATTACTTGGTCCATTGTAGCTCTTATAGGAACTCTTGCATTGCGGGCATAGGAACAGTGCATCCATCAGAATGGGTGGGCTCATTGTTGGACGAATTATTATCTGGGTGGATCTGCTTTGCTGGTCGCAACCGCAAGTGTTAAGAATCTTTTCTCTCTCTCTCTCTTTTCTTGCTTTTTTCATGATCTTTTCTATAGTTCTCTCTCTTTTTCTTCCCCTGTTTATCTATATTTCTGTCTTCTTTCTCTCTCGCACTTTCTCATCCTGTTTTTCTTCCCTTCCCATCCCTCTCTCTTTAATTTTCCTACTCTTTCTATATCCATTTCTTGTATTAATTCTTTCTCTTCGTTTCTTTCTCCCTCTCTATTTTTCCTTTCTATCGTTCTTTCTCCCTTTTTCTGTCTCATCTTTTCCTTCCTTCCTCTGCTATAATATCGCTTTCTCCACTCTCCGTCTCATTCTATCTGCATTTCTCTCGCTCTATATTTCTCTGTTGGTGATTCTTGCTGTACTCTAAATGAATGATTCTGACACTTCACCGTGCAGGAGGCGAGACAACGTTACCACCCGTAGCTATATATTACAAAAGACTACCATGTTTCATTGCTAGTGCAAATGAAGTAATTAATTCGACCATCCAAAAGGGTAAGAACCTTTTTAGACTTGGCTCAGTCCAGAGGCGGACTCGGCCCCATTTGCTTTTGGACTGGATTTTATTGTGTTCTGTCTTTCAAAATTTCATTTTATGGCCATAAAATGTCTCATTTGAGCAGATAATATCAAGTATAAACAGTATTTGTTCTCTAACATGGAACAATGAGCTGCTGGAGTGTAGTATTTTAAGAGGGGTGGAAATGATGGCATCTCCCTTCTTTCAAGACGCGTTAGTTATTTTTTTCTACAGGGTGGCTCAAAAGTCAGTTTCCCCTGAGAGAAACTATATATGTAATTCTAAGAATTAAATTTAAAGTGTTGTTAAGAGTTCCACAGGGCAAACGGCGTTAAGCATTAGCGTTATCTGCGTAGTGACTGCTGAATTGCGAGCATCTTGTGGTGGGAGTAGGAACTAACGGAAGCAAGTATGTAGAAGGCTGTTGTTTTGTGCTGTGTTTATTGGGCGGACAAAAGCTCTCACGTGAATATTCAGAATGAACTTAATATTCCATGGATCCTTGTTTGGGGTGGGATCAATGCGAATGGTTTGATCGGGCCATACTTTTTCTCAGGAACTGTGACAGGAGAGTCATATCTGGAGATGCTACAGGATATTGTGATGCCAGAGCTTGAAAACAACCTTATGTACCACAACTTCCTGCCTATTATCTGGCAACAAAACGGTGCCCCACTGCACTATGTGGTTCCTGTTCGCAAGTTTTTGAATGAACACTTCTTTGAATGGATTGGACGCCGCGGGACATTCAATCGGCCTCCTCGCTCATGCGATCTTACACCTTGTGATTTTGCCTTATGGGGTATAATTAAGGATGCCGTCTACGCTGCAAAACCACAAACTGTGAATGATTTGCAAGAAATTGAAAATTCTTTTGATGAACTTAACGCAAATAAGGGTTTGTTATCAAATATATATGAATCTGTGTATCATCGTTGCTTAGAATGTATTGCAAATGATGGGAAACATGTTGAGCATGTACGGTAGATTGTGTTCTCTTACCTTTCTCCAGCAATAAATACACATTTCCTTACTACAAGTATCATAATTTTGTTCTCTCCTAGAGGAAACTGACTTTTGGGCCACCCTGTATGAACGAACAGATTTAACCAATTTGTAAAAGTTACGTTAAATTTAATTTACACAATGCATCCAACGGTATTCGTAATCTCTGTACTAATTGATGAAGATTTACGGTGAAAAATTAGTACTCATATAAAATGTGTGCAAAAGGATAGGAGTGAATGTAGGTTTATATACACAGACTCAATTTGGAAATGAAGTTGTAAATAAGCTCCCCTTTATGATAGAATTTGAGCCCTTCCACCTGCCTCCTACGTGCCTAGCCCCCTCACCCCCTAGAAGGAACCTTATTACTATACCCCTCTCCGTCAGCAGTGGGAAGATGAATGGTAAAAGAAATAAAGGAGAGAAATCAATTAATGTGAATGATTTATCCAGGATTCGATCCCAAGGCCTTTGGATTTCTAGCAAGCTATGATAGCCACTCCACGTGCAGCCCACGTCTGTCGTTAGCAGATTTATACGGTGGAATTCCGACAACGTATAGTGAAGGCATGTACTGTACCTACCATGTTCCCTCCACAATTCAAAAGTATATGCTACAACTTTCACAGTTTATATTCACAGTACACATCTACCATAAAACTCGGTACAGATTGGATTGCAATAACAGCTCTAAATAGACTACAATTCCAGTGTGGTACATGCTTGTGAAGAACTAATGTCGATGCTGTAAAATGAGAATCAGAACTGATCTCGAGGTCATATCACATAAATGTAGCCCAGGTGATGTAGCGCAAAATTAAATGGTAGTTACACTGATACGTTTGTGTCTCCTTGAAGAGCCAAATTAACTCTCTAATAATACAAATCCCCTAATTAATAGACAGCCAACTTCAATATGATCGAGGAATATTCTACATAATCGCGATACAAATGTCAGAAATGAACATGTTACAATCAAATTACAAAATCCAGAGTAGCTTTGTCAACAGTAATAAAGCACTGTAACATGAACTGTGTAATTAGATTTTTTATGCTTATTTCATTTGACTGAATGCTGATAGATTTCCTTGTTTAGCAAATAGTTTAATGATGCAACGGACAATTGGACCTAGTGTTTACCATCTGTTATTGACGTGTCTGAAGGCTTGTTTGTGTACAATGCCTAGACCTTTAATCCTTTGCGATGGTGGGCGAAGTAGATTTTTTGCACGCACTATTGTGTGTATATTATAATGATAAAGCGGACACTTTATTTAGAACGGTGTCTAGTAATAAGTAATTAGTTATTCTGGAACTTGTGGTTATTGCGTAGTCATTATAATGTAAACAGAGCGAACTTTGGAAATTTCTGACCCCAAAATACTTCTAAAAGGTTCTATTTGTTTAGTAGATTACTACAAGAGGCAGACGATTTCATCTCAAGTAATAATTATACAAATGAGAGCAATTCTTTGAGGAACTTCTTTTTAAAACAAGTGCTATTATTCCACTTGCTTTTATACAGTTACCAAGATGAAAATTATGATTTTATCGCTTTAATTTTATTTTTGAATTCACAGAAATGCTTTCATAAACGTATATTTTGTTTTTATAAAGACTGATTTTTATGTGCTTGCATATTTTTCCATTTGTATGTGGCGAAGTAAAAACTACAAATTCACGCAAAATACGTACAATGCTTGTAATATTATACATGAATTTTGTGTTATATGTTACATATTTTTCGTTTATAGGGTATATAATTTTACTTAAAATGCTGTATTTTCTATATTTTTATATTTTTCATTGAGTAATACACATATGTTTGTGGGACAGACGTTCAAAATATGATTCTCCTAAAATTCGGTAATTTTTATCTGATTATAGCAGGCCCGTCGCCTCATTTCAATTTCACCTTGTTTTAAGGTAATCGATTCTCTGTCCCCCTTGTTTTTCACTACTGCCGCATTTCTGAGATAATTTCTGCTGGTTCAGAGGGTGACACTGATTGAACTTAGAGAAATCTATCTGATTCTTCAAATAGCCCAGGAATGAGGGAAGGGAGGAAGACTACAAATATTCTTACACGTTTTAATATACTTTCATATCTTTTACATATTTAAGTGATGTTTCTACATATTGATCTACATAATTTACTTTTATACCTATATATAAATTCGGGTCTAGGCATTGCAAAGAGAAGTAGTGTGAAAATGCAGAACTCTATGAACTAGTGACATGTGTCATGTGTCGATTGTCACTCCGGTGTGGGATCTGAGAAAGAATGCCGAAAATGCAGAAAGAATATACAGAAAATGCGAAAATGAGAAATAAAATCAAAATGAAGAAAGAAGGAGAAAAATATAAAAAGTGAAGGAACTAAAGTAAAGGTAATGAGAGTGGAGGGAAATTATATCTCGTATTTGAGTAGAAATTACTGTAGTTGAATTTCCCTCGCTTTGTGGGTGTTCATGGATGTGCATTTGTTTGCTGCCTTGCATAATCAGTGGAGCGTCGAAATGTAAACACCGCCCACAATTTAACATGATATACAGTCCGATTATCTGGAGTTTACACACTCGCTGCACCAATTAGGAAGAGTGTGAACAAAGAAGCAATTTACATGAACATGTGATCAATGGAATTAGTTTGTATTTTTGAATATGGGCTAACTCTTTAGAGGGGAAAATGATACAAATTTTCGTATACATATTGCCAAACGATGGCATCTAATCGTAGAAAAGATATTTTTGTAGTCACCGAGTTCGTTGTATATTTTATAAAGCACATTTAAGTGTTACATTTTTAAAGTACAGAAATCTCCTTAACCAGCTTCTGGCCTGGCCTGGTCTGGTCTCACCTTTATTGTTCTTTATATTGTGAATGGGATAGTAGAGAAATGACGCATTGTCCAATAGAGTAGGAGTGTCTAATAGATATGAAGTAAACTATTTTCCATAGAATATTAGGAAGCTAAATGTACAATATTAAATTTGCAATGTTTAGTGTACGATCCAGATTAACTCCATAATATGGGTTGTTAACATACTTTTAAAAGGTAATATTATATTGTAAAGTTTTGGAATACAGTTTCTTCTTTTTCGGTGTTGAGTGGTCAACTGACGATCTAGCCATCGGAGTGTCTTGAGTTTGAATTCTGGCCAGGCTATGTGCGTTTACATTTTGTCTGTCTCTTTATATATATTGCATCTGATCACTGATGTTTATCGAGAATTTATCAACTTGGGAGCTATAAGGACGATATTGTGGGGTAGCTATAATCGTGGTTTAAAAAAATGGTGTCGCAAGAATTCTGGTAGATGTTAGTTGTTTGCGCGCGCGTGTGTGTGTGTGTGTGTCTGTGTGTGTGTGTGTACTTACCAGAGTGTGCTCTTACATAAATTGATAAAAAAACAGCAATATAAAACCTGATAGGAAAAGTATTTGATTCCATACATAAAATTCTTTTGGGTAATGGACCTATGCACTTATCATAGTGTGAGTAAGGTCAGCTGAAAGGTTCAATAACATCGGATGTGTCAGTTTTCTGCTGACTCATGGATCTATGTCGCATCAAATGCTACTGTAGATCATCATCTAGTTAGAATTTTTCAAGATGAAAAATTTTTGAATTTCGTAATTATTTATAAAATTATATGCAAAAAGTAATGAGGTTACTGTTACTCATCTTAATAAGTAAAAAGAATCTGTTACATGAAATGCCCTCCTACTCCACCCCGAAATTTAAATATTGTCAAAATTAACTTTAGAGAAAAATAGTATTCCAATTAATGCATTTTAATTACGACGTTAATTTTAAACTTGAACAACCTATTCAAACCTCTGACAGAGGAAGCACTTGCAACCACGCCACCGCTGCCCACCCTCCTCCCTTGTAAAAGGTGGTATAATAATACTTTTTAAGCAGTGAAAAACAATTATACCTACCCTCCCAAACCCATGCCACATCCCTCCATCCCCCCACAGAATTCCAAATTCCCAGTAATTGAGTTTTGGTTACGATAAGCAGTACCCAGGCAGTCTAGTTACCCCTGGGCGATAACGAGTCTTAACCCCCTGCCAGAGGGACCCGCCCCACCTCGCACAACCCAGCCCCCCCTCCTTTCAGGTTGTTCAAATGTGAGATTTAACACTTAAAACTTAGCAAGTAAATGTTAATCCCCACCCACCATGCCACGCCCTCCGAACACCCACCCCTTAGCCTTTATTGTACATTTTTCCATATCGAGAATTTTGGGGGTCTACCAAGATATAGTGCAAAATAAAAAAAACGTGAGAGTGGTTCAAAGATATGGAAACACCTGTTTAAAACTCATATGGATGAGGAAACACGAATCAAACGTCCATGTACATTGGCATGCACAAGAAATTGCCCGGCAAATTATCCATGACTATTCTTCAATAATTTTCTTACATCCTAAGTGTTTTAAGGAAATGGATTTTAACGTATGCTTGTTGTGAGAAACTTGTAGCGTTTGGTTTCAGTTCATGAAATTGTCATTGCTAAAACAAAGAGGATATACATGGTGATGGGCAATTTGCTTGTTAATACTTATGCATCCCACTCTACGTGATATGGGAAACGGGAACTTGCTTCCAACAAGCATTCAGTCAGCTTCAAAAGTCAATAGTCTTACTCAAGAATCTTCTAAACAGTAACAATTTAATATTTAATAAACATGTACATACCTTGAGTCTTAAAATGCTAATCCGATAGGATGATGAAACCGTGTCGTAGAACTCAGCATGCACCTCTTAATTATGATTTAGTGATAGTTCCATTGTGGTTCTTGATCAGGAATGACTCAAACATTAATTTGCAACAGTTTTATAGGCCTTTGTTGAGCATAAATGTAACTTGATTGTTACTTAGCAACATTTTTATGTTTTCATTTAATTTAATGTCATTGAACAAACTTATTATTACAAAAATGGAAGAACTGTGTTTAACAATATATATATATATATATATATATATATATATATATATATATATATATATATATATTTTCTTGCAAATTCTAAACTATTTAACAATACATTGCTACGCAACAACTTAATGTTGTTACTTAATTTGCAGTAACCGTAAATAAATGGTAAAACCGTTAATATGGTAAAACTATCATATGCGGGAAATTGTTCTAACTCGTTCATTATCTAGTTTTTTACATTCGTACTTACCTATTATGCATTGCGAAACATTGTTTAACATGCAGTAGTGCTAAAAAAATCTCATTTAGGTAATATAAAAAATATTCTTCTTTTATTTGAAACCCCCAACAGTAAAAGTGAAGTATTTGATGTTAGTGTCCATTTATAATGAAATTTTTTAGGTAGCTCTGTCATTTATGTCTTACTTTGAAGTGTTCTTCTTTTTGACCAAAGATAAAAAAAAATGCTTAATTAAAATAATATGGTTTACAATGTCAAGTTTGAAAGTACCTGACGAGTATTATTTCTTCTGTTTCATCCTCATTATTCTGATTATTGAGAGAAGTAAAACAAAATATTGTTGACAAAAAGAATTGACTGATTCATCTTTGATTTGCTCTTACATTCAGCTCATCTATTTTCATTCCTCTGTATTCACAAATGCCTGTGTTTTGTTATAAAAATGCCAGGACAAGTTAAACTTGAAGAATTCTGAAGTATTCTTTTTAGGAATACACCTTCTAAATTTTAATTATGTTAGGGTACATGTCTTGCAAACAATGACAGCATACTGTTGACATTTGTTATCTCATCGACAAACCATCGGTGTATAAAATTTTCATATTTTGGATGAGTACCTATTTTGGTCAAGGTAACATTGCCCACCATTTATGAACAGCCAGTTCTTCTCAGTGGATACTCTATAACCAACACTGAGCAGCTCGCAAAACATTATGCTGGCTCTGTGCAAACAGTGTTTTTTTGTGCCATTCTATTGCCACAAGCAAGGCTTACAAATGGTTGCACCTGAAGAAATGTGACCAACAATCTCACAGTAATTCTGCATTTTTATTTAAATGGTCAATGAAAATATGGAAAGAAGAGTAAAAGATTTGAAATGAGTTTAGAATGTATGTAGAAAATTAAGTTCTCTCAACATGTGGGTGGTCACATTTCTGCATGTAATTCTAATTTGTAATATTCTTTTTAGAAGTGACTGGTTTCAAAACTTTAAAATTCATGGAAAAGTGCTATGAAGTAACAGACTCCCTTACTTGGTAGTTAATTATACATTATATCAAAAGTGAATACTGTTTTTCTGATCTCTGCAAGGTTTTAATTCCCGGTCAATAAGCTCATTGCCTTGTGATGGAAGGGTCCCGGGTTTGATTCCCGGTGGTTCGGATCCCACGTTAAACTGTAGGTCCCGTCCTTGGAAGTCATCATCATCCCATGGAAGGCAATGGCAAACCACCATGGGCTCACCTTGCCCAGCAACCTTCAGATCAAAGACCTGTCTTCAGGCAGAAAACCCCATCATATCAATATAATATTGACTTACCTCTATTAAAAAATAATTTGTGTAGAGATGGTGGAAAATGCAAGTTTGGCAACTCGAACTTGGACATGAGGCACAACGTGCCATTACACCACCAATCCCGAGCACCAGCTTTACTTGCACTTTCAACATTTTTTAAAGCTGGTCTATTTTGCTGTGTGCTTTTGCCAGCCAAGCTTGCATTTATCACTATCTCTACATGAAGCTATATACATCGTGAATTTTTAAAAAATACTTTGTTTTGAATTAAGAGATTGATCTAATTTTTTCTTCCTTTGTGAACACTGTAAGAAAAGTTTGAGGTATACCTGGGTTCTTTGCAAACTTCAGCTACTTTATCTTCCATATACTTAACAGGAAGGGCCTCCCCATGGTGCAATGGTAGCATCACCACCTTGTAATCAAGGGGTCCAGGGTTCGATACCCGGTGGAGGCACATAGTGGTTCGGATCCCACTTTAAATAGTAGGTCCAGTCCTGATTAGCCTTACTGTGCATAAAGTGGACTTAAAACACCAAATCAAACAAACTTAACAGGAATTTATATTTAAATTGAATCAATGTGTTTCACTTATCAAATATAAATTTATATTTCGTAAGTTTCCATAGTTTTTCTCTATGCTGGAAACTCTTTGTCACACACTAACACTTTGAAAACCTAACATCTTTTTAAGCCTTCTTCTGAACAGAGAAACTAATCCACAGTTTCAGACTGTACCTGCAGTTTAAAGTGTCACCACTAGAACTGAAACACATAACTATTGATAACAACAATGGGGATTGATTCCAAATTATTTTACAATGTATCAGAATTACTTATTATACAGGTAGAATTGTCTGTTAGAGTTATCAGTCCAAGTTCCTTTATGTGGTTCCATGTTATAAATCTAAGGAAAGTCAAGATTGCTACTTGAATTTCGAGTATAAAGTTTGCCTGCTACATGGGCAATGAAACTATGGACCACCTTACTTTGAAGGTAACGTCATCTGGGAAGCATAATTAAATTTTGAGCATTGGAATGAACGCATGAGTTGTACAACCTTTTAAGACGATAGTCATAAAACTTCTGCATTTGAAGGGGGAGACAACAAATATTACAGAAAAATCAGGAATTAATGGCTTAATAAACAGTCATCAAAATTTCAAAATCAATACACACTGGAATTTTGAAATCCCAATATTTAGGAACTCTGAAATTATTCTAATTTCAAGCTCGATTCTGGGATTGAGATATTTATTTAAAAAAATATAAAATTTTTGGAATGTATCTAAGCTAGTCTTGTGCCACCTACACCACATCCAGTCGTGGCTGGGGACAAGATGTGTAAAGTACACAGCTGAACACTCTCACACCCTCATTTTATGGTACATTGCTTCTAGAAAATATCATTTTTAGACCTACTCTTACCTACGTAGGTTGGCATGAATTTAACTTGACCCCATCCCCCTCCCCAGGAATAATTCTGCCAATGCTCCTGATAACCATTAACCACTGCACTGAAAAAATATTATTGTAACTTAAAATTAAACCTTTAACAGGATCAAACTAAATAAGAAAAGAATAAATGTTATAACATTGCTCATCAGGTGGACACGTAGAAAGAAGAAATGTCCAATAGGTGGGTTTTATGTGACGTCAGGATGCACACAGCCGCCATGTTTGCGGCCAATTTTAACACAATGCAACAGTTTGTGACGTAGGTGAAACACACCTATAACGAGAGAAAAATAAAACCAGTGGACTGAGAATTTTCTCATAGAAAGGTGATGTAATGCACCAGATTATTTGTGGTTTATGATGATATTAATGTATTAAGGAACGAAAGGAAAAATTCAGTAACTTTTGACATTTAATAAGTTGCATAAAATTTGTACACATACCTACTTTGTATCATTAAATCGGACAATATGAAAGTTAAATAACAGGCAATATAACATCAAATATAAGGCATAAGAAGTTATAAACTTGAGCTAAAATATTATTCAATTTGTTAAAATTTATGTTGATATTTGACCAACACCTGCAAATTGGAACCTGCATTTTTTTTTTTCAGTTACATTGTACAATTAAAATGTGGTACTGTTTCTATATGATGAATATATCATCAAACAGGTACATTGAAAATGTTGCATTTGCAAGCTTATTTTAAAATACAATTTTCACATGGTTGATTGAAAAAGATATACAGCGATTTGCTAATTAAATGCTTGTATTGCATTTCAGTGAACAATGCAAATTAGAAATACCCACGTAAACAGAAAAGATTGCATGATGTTTTACCTTTTAACATAACATTTTTTAAATTAAATAAGACAATATATGAAACATGTGAAAGTAATAGACCATAGAAAATATGAAACAAAAATAAAATAATTTTTAAATCACAGATACTACTCTGAGTTAGAGACTAATGTTATCAGCAATGTGAAGCATTGCATAAGCTTCTACAGACACCTTACATAGTCTGGGATTAGCATGGGAAATAAAAATAGGAAATTTGTTCACCGATACTTTCGGCACATACATACACTCCATTTTTCAGTCACATATTAAAACCAGAGTAAAATATCATTGTCGAATCATAAGCTTGTTATAAATTTTAATGTGCTACTTTATTCCCTGTTCTCTTTCAATATAAAAATTCCATATTGCACTAACAGGAGAAATGTATTTTTCCTAAATAAAAAAAAATCTACTTATTGTTTCTGCAATTTCCTTCTGATAATGTCTTGGCAGAGTATTTCCTAGTGTAACAGTTTTGTACAAAAACCTTTATTTTCAGCCAATTCTTGTCATTTAAGAGCGTACGATGTTGAGCAATGAGTGTTTCACATTCGGACCTTCTTGGAGGCTTCTTCCGTGAAATGTGACCTCTAAAGAAATCAATTACTGTCTGTTTCTGCTCAGTGGTCCAAGTTGTATAGTCACGTTTTTTCGTATTCATGGAACTAGTTTTAACCTGTTCGTTCTTTTTCAGACTTTCACTAGTCACTGGTCGGATATTCTCTACTTCATTTTCAAACAAATCTTCTAACTCATCTACTGCTTCTTCATTTGAGTCATCTTCAGAACTATTAACATTATCATAAAGATTTGTATTTCTTTCTAGCAAATCTTCTTCCATATTTACATTTATCTCATCGAGACTTTTGCCTCTAAAATTTGAGGCAATTCCACTTTCCATCATTAAAAGCAATCTGCTCACTTTTGCAGTTTGAAATATGTGATCAGGCAGCCTATATTCATTCCTGTGGGTACCACTTGTATGACCCATGAAAGTAGCCAGTTGCTCTATATCCTGTTCAGTCATAGATAAGATCTGGCTTATTGTTGCTAAATGCTTCCTCAATTTTCTTGTTGTGATGGAGTCAGGATTTTGTAATTTTGCTCTTTTAGCATGTTTCGCTAGTGTTTTATACCCTACCAGTGGATTATTTGTCTTCAGGTTACAGAAAAGGTAGGGGTTACTCTCACTGATGAAGTTATTCCTTAACCTGAGTAGGAGATCAATATGTTCTTGAACATCAAAACTAAACAATACTGGTGTTACCTTTCTTTTCCCTTGAATAACTACTCTCTTAAATTTTTATCAGTATCATTTCAGCTGGCTTGACTGCTTCAGCAAATTCTTCATAGTTTTGATTACTGCTCGCATTCTGATAAAGCTTCACTGTTAACCTGCTTAATTCTCCTCTTTTTCTACACAGAAGAACAACTCTGCAGTACACTGTTTCCAGTAAAGTTTTGTATGCTGTTTCATTCCCAGAATCATCTATCAGGTCCTGAGCTGCATTCTTTCCTTGTTCTTGAAGAAATTCCCTAAACTTTTTTAGGTCACTTGCAAAAGGTATGATTGTGATTTTGTTCATTCTGTTAACATGCAGGTCATTGGCAGCTTGGTGAGATATTTCATATTTCCAATTGGAATTTAGTAGAAGGATCATGGTACGTAGGTCACTTTCTATCTGACTAGTTGCACGTCCATCCAAATAATTGCCTTTCCTATATATGTGGGATATTCCTATTTCACAGCACTCTTTAAGAGACGTTCTAATATTCATTGCATATGTAGGTGCATTAAATTTGTCTTCCAGATCATCATATTTTGCTGCTGATTTGGCAGCTTCAACTAGAGTATCAAAATTTTGAGGTTGTAAGGCCTGCAGCAATTTTTTTTTATTTTTGGATCTTTTTTCCTCATATCAATTAACAGTTTTGATAGTTCCCGCATTTTTCTGGATGTGACATTTACCTGGTGTAAATGTCTCTGTCTGTGAGTTTTTAAGTATCGAACACCAAAAGAGCAGATCAAAGGATCTTTCTTAGCAACAAGTGAAATTGTATCTGCACGCATTCTTGTGAAAACCTGTTCTCTGAGCTTAACATCAACTTTCATTCCCTTAACCAAATAATTCTGTGCTGCACCTTGAGAATATCGCTCATTTTCATTCTCTGGTTTTTGTGAGCAACGTTTCCTATGTCGCCATAACTGCCGTCTTGAATAAAATCCTAAACAATAAGTACAGGGTAAAACGTTGGATGACCCACCCAATGATTCTCTCACAGGTTTTACCTCACCTAGATCCTTACTGAGGTAGTTGCCTTTCTTTCTGAGAATAGATATTAACGGTTTTCTCTCTTTGCTGTTTTTTGGTTTGGACCTTATTTGTTGCACAGCTATTTCATATTTATGGTTCCACACTATGTGGCGACCAAACTGTTTAACAAGAGTTTCGCAATAGAAACAAAAGTCTTTTTTACGCTTGTATATTTTCTTCTTACTATTATCCCTGGTATAATTTCGTGGTGAGTCCTCATCTTCACTTTGGACAACTGGACTTCCCTGTACACTCTGGATAACTGGACTCTCCTGCAAACTCTGGACAATTAAAATCTTTTCTTGATAGTGAGAACCTGTATTCTCTTTTGGACTCTGTAGAAGTGGATCCATATGTAGACCTTAGACAACTGGACTCTCTTCTTGGTAGTGGGGACCTGTACTCTCCTCTGGACTCTGGAGAAGTGGATCCATACACAGACTCTGGACAACTGGACTCTCTTCTGAATCATGTGTACCTGGACTTTGAATAAATGGACTGTCCTGTAGGGTTGGGAAAACCAGCCACTCTGTTTGATTGTGAAACATTGAAGTCTCTTCTGGATTTTGGGTAACTACTTCTTTTTCTATACTCTCGAAAACTTTGATGTCCTCTGGATGCTCAACACACTCCATGTTAATAGTGTCTGGACTCTCATCATCATTATAAATAGCTGAGACTGAAGAGGGTGGAATGATCTCACTGTCAACTGTCAAGTCATAAGATATTCCAATTTCAAATTCACTTTTTATTCTTACCTTTTCTTTCTTGTCCTTAAACATTGCTGAAAGAAAAGACTGAGTGTATATGCCACAACTGGGCCAACATGTAGACTCTGGACAACTGGATACAGATGCAGACTTTGGACAACTGGATACAGATGCAGACTTTGGACAACTGGATACAGATGCAGACTTTGGACAACTAGATGCAGATGCAGACTGTGAACAACTGGATTCTCTTCTGGATCTCTCTTGGATTTCACATTTCATTCCATTGGATATTAATTCCCTCATGTTTTGGTCTGGGGAAAAGGAATAATTGAACTGGTCAGTTTAAAGTGCAAAAGTTACACTATACAGTATTTGTACATACAATTTACAGTATATATGTATTTTTCAACATTTAAATTAATTTATAAAAAACAGGGGAAAATCCGTTTTGTTTCCATTCATTTTATAATAATAATAATCCTTTGCAATACAGTCCATGAAGGGCCTTGGCTTACCTACCGACTGCCGGCCTCCCTCCCACACTTTTCATCGTCACCTGTCTCTAAGCATGGAGATCTTCAACCAGTAGTGGAATAGTCAGGGTGTCAGCCTGACATATCCCCAGCAGTTACAGTAGGTCTACGCGACCGGATTACGCTCTCTCATTCGGAGCTCCCCAATTTCCTCATGATGGTGGGTTGCCACCGGTCTGTACACAGGTCGAACAGAATCAGGAGTGAATTGGGTTCAAACCCATGCCATCCCACAGCCGCCATCCAAAGCATGGGGCCTTAGACTGCACGGCAACGGAGAAGGACTTCAATTCATTTAAATATTTTGTAATTGAAAAAAATCATACGCTTAAGTTCCTTATTCTCATTTACAAATTATTTCATTATTAAATTAAACTTCATGCAGTTGGTTTTTCCAAAAAAATGTTAGGAACAAATGCTGGCTAATTAGGACTGTAATTGAGACGAATTACCTCCCTTCCATTCAGGACAGGGCCAGTTAAACTGAATGTCCTCTATAAAAATTTCAAAACCACTGACATAACCCCCTCCCCGGGGAAGCGGTGGCACTCTTGGTTAGTATGCTCACCTCTGGTGCCAGGGGTCATAGGATTGATCCCTGTTGGGACCATGTGAGTTTCTTAAACACCGCTGACCTTGTGGTTCCAAACCCACATTAAACTTTAGGCCTAATTGTTTTAATATTCTCTTGTTTCAACTTTCAACAAATATCTCTAGAATCCTGAAAATGTTTTCAAAGGAAAGAGTGAAGAGGTGTTACTGTTCACTTCCAAGTTCTAACTGCTTAAGTGGGCCACAAACAATAAGTACTCAAAGAGGTTAAATTTTTTTCATGAACAAGCAATCATTAGTTTCCCTTGGAAGATGAAATTTTTTTGGGGAAAGTTCCTTTCCTGGTCAAAACTCTAGATAAGGAAACATGAATCAGGATAGCCAATCTGAGCGGGATCCACTAGAATATTACGTTCTTTTATCACTTCCTAGTTATAGATTTTGCCTACTGCATTTCTTCACATTCAGTGTAAATAATGTTCAATAATAGCACATTCAAAGAGGATCCCAAGGGTTAAGATTTTGATTATTTTTTTTTAAAGTTCTGGAGTCATTAAATTTCTTTAAAATAAGCGCATGTACATACTTGAAGAATGAAGGCTGCCTATGTGTGTAGCTGACCACAGCAAACTCACTGATGGGTGAGTTCAAGAAAAGCATCTCCTCTGATGCTTACATGGAATGTGATAAATACAGTGTAAAAAGGTAAAGGTATGCCCTGTGCAATGCACCATGCCATGAAGGTATATGGGGGAGATGTGGAAGTAAAGCTCCACACTTTCTTGTCATTGGCTATGTTGGAGGTGGGTGGTCAGCACCATGCTTTGGCAGCCTTTCGAGGGTACCCCCCGGTACTCATTCATTTATAAGGCTGAGTAGGCCCCAGAGCCTCTTGGTGCTGAGACCACGGAAAAGTTATCCAGGTATGAACCACCCAGGACTCAAACCAGCATCACCCATGTGGCAACCGGTTGCTCCACGGTCTTGACCACCGAGGCTAAAGCCAGGGATATTCTTTAACTCCTAAGAAACAAACAAACAAAATAAAATTTCAGTAAACACTATGGTGGTATAGCCCCAGTAAACTAATTTTTCATTAAGCAACAGGTGGCCGCCAGTCTATCAGTTACCTGTAATTGCCATTCTGTTGCTTCCCTTACTAAAATATGTTTCTGATAAAAAAAAGGTTTTATCTTGTAGCTCCTTAATAATCTGTGATCTTGACGAACTGAACCCAAAACCCCATGAATCAAACTAAAGGGATGTAACAGTTACACCATATGGGAAGAAAAGCCATTTCTACATCATGTTAAAGTACCATAAAGTGGAGCTATTCTGGACACTCCTTCCTAAAATGTTTCGAATGGACATGTGTGAACATTCAGCTGTTATTTATTGTTATAGATTTACAAAAAAATCTTTACCGTTTATAATTTTTCCTTTCTTGGAGCCATGAAATAGTTACTGAATGCATCCTTGTAGCATATCAAAGTGTTCATAAAAACACCAGCTAAAATATGGTATGTTTTGTTGAGTTGAGTTGGTGTTTTAAGTCCACTTTATGCGCAGTAAGGCTAATCGGGACTGGACCTACAGTTTAAAGTGGGATCCGAACCACTTGTGCCTCCACCGGGTATCGAACCCGGGACCCCTTGATTACAAGGCAATGACGCTACCACTGCACCATGGGGGAGGCCCTAATATGGTATGTTTTGAATTGCCCCACGATCTATCAGGAATGAGTAGCACACAAAAACACACAATGTTCAGAATAGTCCCAAATTAGTTTTCATTTGGGGGGGGGGGAGGAAGGTTGGAAAAAATTCACATGAGTACACTTGACAATGCTGTAAAGATCTGATGTTCTGCTTAATTGCATTTTTTTGCAACATTTTCCATCAGAGGCATGGTAAATTACATAACTACACCAAAACATGTTTGGAATAGCTCCATTTTACGATAGTATTATTGAATTTTGTGACCGGTATTAGAATTCAAATATGTAGGACTTCTCATGCAGATATATAAGTAGGATATTTTAAAATTAAGCAGATTTAATTCTTATGGAAACATCTACAAGTGAATTCATTCATTTACACAAAATAGATATGGTTCACACAAAGACATTTAAGAAAAGCTATAATTTATGTTAATACCCTTTGTTTCAGAATTGTGATTAATAATAATAAAAAATATGTTTCAGTAGTTATCGTTAGTAGGAATAGAAACAAATGTATTTAAATCTGAGGGGTACAAAGAAAAAACACTTACAGTTCTGAATTGCTAAATGCCTCTCTGTTTCTGTCAACCCCTTTGTTGTTTCATATTTTGGCCACAACAAATTAAACCATTCTCCTTTAGATTTGCATAAATCCAGAATTTTTCTTGATCTTTCCTGTGGGGGAAAAAATGGATTCAGACATGTTTCATTGTAATATGATGTTTGTCAAGCTGTGGAAAAATACACATGCATCAAATGCAATGGAATGCATTTCCATGAAAAAAAACAAGATTCTTGGGAAAGTGGATTTTTTTACCCACCTTTACACACTTCTTTGGATAACAGAAGAACTAAAATAGTTAGGTGTAAAAGAATTTCATACCGACATATATGACAACATTCATTATGTACACTGGAGGCACATAGTGGTTCGGATCCCACTTTAAACTGTAGGTCCAGTCCTGATTAGCCTTACTGTGCATAAAGTGGACTTATAACACCAAATCAATCAATCAATCTTCATTATGTACTGTACACAAAAAAATTAATTAATCCTGAACGAAAGAAATGCCAATACAAACCATAGCCTGTGATAAAGTTATCCCCATTACTACAAATAGAAACATGGGAACAACGCAGTCCATAAGAAATATGTGCCAGTGTAATTATTTAAGCTTGTTAACAAAGAAAGTTTCTGTATGTTTAGTAAGAAATTGAAAAGTAGTACTACCAATTGCTTCATGTAGTCTCAAAAGCGAATGCATCCCTCAATGCAGATATTTAAGGAAAAACTGTGAGGTCCACTAGGCCAATATATTCTGCACCTCATAGATGGCCATAGAAATTTCAGTGATGTCGCCGAGTATTTATCAAGAATATGTTTATTTCTTTCTCTTTTTATTCACTTCATCTCATTATGTTCAGACCACATCATCCTGATTATACATTAAATAATGAGATATAGTTCAATAAACTAATGCATCCAGCATTCCCAACCAGTACACTTAGATGGTATGTTAGGTTGTTGTTTTATCGCCACCTTATACACAAGCTGATCGTGGTGAGGCCTACAGTTTAAACTGAATTCAAAACACTATTTTTCTCCACCAGGAATCTAGCCCAGTACCCCTTCATTACACCATTGTATCACCCAAGCCACCGTTGTATCACTAGAAGTCTTACGAAGCTGTTATTTAATTCAGATTTCATTCAATTCTATGTTTCGTGCTACATCTCTATTTTTTCTATTACGAAAACCATTATTATTTTACAAGCGCAACTAATTTCATGAATTATTTCCATCAGTATTTGAATTTATCATTAATATATTCAGCTTTTTGCTATGACATCCTTTAATACGATTTACAAATTTTCGGCTCTTCATAAAAGATAAATAAGGGAAAATTCTCACTTCCCACTTGTTCCGAGATGGAACTACTACACCATATTTACATAGGTGCGAAGGTAACAGTTCAGATTGTTTTATGATTTCTTCAAATTCTCCTAGCAGGAAGAGTAATTATCATAGAATTTTGGAAATCATTGGCTCATGAAATTTGAACCTTGCTTAAAGAAATGAGCATTGTTTGAAATTCGAAAAAAAAATATCTATGTTGAAAAAATAACTTAAAAATTACCTTACGCAAGCATGCATGCTTCCCGTGGATGATGTATTTTCCACTGAAAACAGACTGTAATCATCGGAGACTAGTGGGAATTAATGTAGAAGTAAATCGGAACCTTAGTAGAAAGTATTTAGGGATTTTATTTTAATGCTAACAGAACCAAACCTAACCTGCCTAACCTAACCCCAAAAGCATATATTGAACAAAATCTTAAGTAATCGCTAAAACTCCGCAGTATGTGTTAACAGACATAAATCAAAATCGAACAATGTAAAAATTACATTCGTAGCATGATAAATTCACCATAAAACAAATGGAACTTGGGCTTGTGTGAATTTTGATCGCTGGAGCAACACAAAATAAGCTACGAATTTTGCGTTACTACACAGTAACTACTCCACTCCCATGCAGGTTGTTTTGCAACTCATCGCCTAGGAATGAATAAATAAAATAAAATTTCAAATTCAAATCATTGAGTAAATTCTTTACAATAAAAATCGCTAGTTATTTATAATAAATAATTATTTATCTTTCCGTTCCGCTTTTCGGATTTATCGTACCCCTTCCTGTGTCAGAGATAGCACAGGTTCTGTTTTTAGTTTATTGACAGGAAGCTAACTTAATAAAATTTTGAGAAAATACATTCATGAGAAAGGACTTCCCTCACTATCAATGGCTTGCAGAAGACAGTTTTACAGTACATCATTTCAAAGTTGGATTTATCTAAACTTGGAACTCCCTAAAAAATAGGGGGTAAGAAAATTGAACTTTTTGTAACTTTCACTGTTTTTAGAAATGCTGTGGATTGAAAATTGTTCGGTAAAACTATCGCAGAGTTAAAACACTTTTCAAAGACATTTCTGTACTTTTTTTAATGGTCATTGATCTTTCTTCTTGCGAAAGAAACACATTCCCAGTTAATTACGATCTGTTTCTAACGCCACAAACCATCCACGGATAGCCACACGCACCATTCATGCAGACGAGGTATGCCTACGAGGTTAGGTTAGGCCTGTTGGGTTAGGTTCCATTAGCATAAAAATTCATGATTTTCCTCTTAAATTAAGTTATTTCGCTTCTGGAAGTTTGCGTTTGGCAAGAATACACTTCCATAAACATAGGAGAGTTCACAGAAATGTGTTAAGGGAAGTAGTTTCTTGTGTAAAACGTTAAGAAAAGTGTTTTTACTCTGCGATAGTTTTACCAATTGTTCATTTGTATAAGGCCTTATATGAATATTTCAAACATTTCAATACATATGTTCTATGTTCTAAACAACACATTTGCAATATTGCAAAGTCAGGAGTGAATTTTTATCAAATGGCTAATAATAATAATCACAAAGTTCATCATTGTATTATTTGTAGAGTAACGTTAAAAATAACTATGTCGTTACTAAATTGAATTTCAAAAAAGGTAAAAGGTAAAGTGTTCCCCTGTGCTTAGCACCATGCCATGAAGGCGTATAGGGGGTGTGGGGGTAACGCCCCACACTTTCTTGATCCGGTCGTGAGTGGGGGTGATGTGATCAGCACCACGCCCCTGACCGCCTTTACCCCCCAGGGTTTCCCCCAGGTACCCATGTTATTCGACGCTGGGTGGGCGCCGGGGCCGCTTCCAACGTTAGAAAAGTTGAATTTCATTATTTCTAAATGTTACACTTTCTTTGAGTCTCAGTGGTCAATTCGGTATAGTATCTGCTACATAGGGGTATCAGGGTTCGATTCCTGGAGTAGTCAGACCTGGATATTCTCCGTGGTCTCTGCACCAAATATCTAAATACAATGAAAAAGCAGCAGGAGTATGGTGCTGATCACCCACCTCCAACATGGCCATCAAGAAAGCGTGAAGCTCTACCATATGTCATCATGGCATGGTGAATTGCATGGGGGACACTGTTATCTTTCAATTTTATTGCTTTGTTCTGGTGTCGGAATAATGAAATTTATTAGATCCTGTTTAAAATTAGGGTAAAGATTGCATATATCGCAGTTGGTAATTGGACATTCATTTGGTTAGGTTGGCAAAGGTTGCATTCCGTCAGTTTACCTTACTAAGATGCTACAAAATGCTCTCTTCGAGCTATATAGATATTACGTTCTGTTTCATTTTTAAGTATTTCAATAAGGTAACCTGAACTTCGCCAACCTAACCAAAAAAGTGTCCGCGATATACGCATCTTTACCAAAATTTGTCCCTACTCTTTAAGAAAAGGAAAGAAAGAAAAATACGTTATGTATGTTAGTAAAGTAGATAGAAAGAGTATCATACATGCAGTAGAAATAAACAGCACATAGGTCTATCGGTAAATTTCTTGCAGAGCGGAAACGCGTTTCTTAAAATTTACGGGAGAAACTACTTAGTGAAATTACGAAATTGTGTTTCTGTATTATTTTCGACGTTTGTTGATGTTATTGCTGTAGAGTGTATTCCGATTAACACGAAAATCGGTAAATTTGTGTTGTTTTTATGCTAATGGAACCTAACCTAACAGGCCTAACCTAACCTCATAGGCATACCTCGAACCTGTGAAGGGTGCGTGAGTAACGGAAATTATTGTACGAAATGGAAGTAATTATGGTGAAAAATGGAAAAGCACACCCCACACAATCTTCAGCAATGTGTAATACATAAGTATAAATAAACAATAACCGAAAAGTAACTATTTTTATGTGTTTCCGCTCTATAAGAAATTTAATGGTCTAACATTTATGTCAGTCGTAAAATTGATGAAATGGTTGAATTCAGTTTTTTCCTTCTCAGATATCAAATGTGAAAGACGTGATAATACCCTATTTCTTGCATTCCAGTAATTAATGTCATAGTTCCGAGACTTTAAACAGAATTGCGGAAAAATATTGAGCATATAACCCTGTGTTTATGTGTGTGTGACACCTGCCCCGATCCAAATAACAACATTTGTCCGTGCCGTAAAATAAAATACGTAAAATAATGAAATGACTAATGCTATCACTAAATTTAACCTGTAACAGCAATCATTAAAGTCAACACTTTCATGCTCACTTATGGCCGCGTGCACCAACGCCGATTATTTCGAAGTTCAGATGAACGAGATCAATTGTAATCCACTCTAAATGAACTTGGTTTAAAGATTTGCATTGCACCAACGAAAAACAACGTTCAGGAGATTCCGTTCAACTGATCCGAGATTAATTTGTAAGGCTATACCTGATAGGTTGGCTAAAACAAATGACAATCAAGAACCCCATAGAGTAATGTGATGTGTTAAAGTATCAACATGTAGGAGAAGAAAATAATTCTGGCTGCAAACTTCTATGAATTTGATAAATGTACTAATCAACCTTGTCAATATGTACAAGGATGTAGTGGAGTGTAGAAAAATAATAATATTAAAAAAGAACTGACGGCACAACACAAAAGGAGAAGGAGAAAGCATGGAACCTTCTTCTACGGGACTTTATTGCCTTACCAAATGCATTCGATTTTGAGAGAACAGCGTATGCTGAACATCGCCCGCTAATAAAGATATAGATATATTATTATTATTTCTATTATTACTGTACTGTGGTAAGTATTTGAATTTTTCATTTCTTAATTCTTATGTATTGTCGTGTCGTGTAAATAGCCAGTAACATGTATTTTCGTAAATTTATACAATCCAACACCATGTAGCAATATCGTAAACATTGCTGTGTTATAATTTACCTTGCACGTAATATATGACATTTATATATGTTTTGTGTTCTGGGATAGAAAGTACAGTATTTATAAACATTACGACTTTGCACCACAGAACCACAAATTATGATTATTATTTTGGCAGTTTTTAGTTTACATATTTATAGTTCTCGAATTATCAGCATTGTACATCCAACATCTCTAGCGTTTGCATGTCCTCGATATCACTTTCCGCTCTTTTTTATATTAAAAAACAACTGCCTGCAGTCGAAGCGTCAGTATCATGAACCAGGATCAGACACCAAAACGGTCGCGAATGGCCGATCAGAAGATAATCTCGTTTTGATGTTCCTAGATCGCGATCAAGTGTTGAACCGTTTTCGTGCAATGGAATTTTCCAGTGATCCTTTCCCGATCCGAGTTTAATGATGAAATGTCAATTCTATAATTAGAAAATACAGAATATTACATTCACTTACCATATTATCAGTAATCAGCACTTGCTGCAGTTCAAATTGCAAGAGTTAGGCCTAACACAAAAATTGCCAAACGCAAACAAAATGTACTCAGCTTCTTCTTTTCTTCTCCTCACCGCCGTGCCTACGCAATTTCGCTGGTCTCGTGATCCAGGGCTACCAAATGTCTCAACGGATGCACGTTACACGATGAAGTGAAAACTTACCTGTTTATTCATGTTCACAATAAAAACAATACGGAACCCAGAATTATACGGGCGCGCTTTCAGCGCACCAAGTGGCAAATCATTGAACTAAAAAATATACCATAGCTGCCATATTACGATCATTACTGCAACCAGGCTAGAAAACTTTCGTATTTTTCTATTTTCAATTGCGAATCTTTTTTTCAAAAATAGAAATTACAGTAGGTAGAGGGTACCAAGAGACATCTATTGGCAAAGTTGTAAAGATGTTAAGCACAGGAGGGAAAAGCAATACAGGGAAGACAATGCCGCATCCATATATGGCATCCGTAAGCACAAGGCTGCAACTTCAACTGCAATCCTCAAATGTATGGCACCCAAATTGACGGTGGGTTGTATATATATATATATATATTACACATGCATGTATATTTATATATATACGTATATATATATTATATGATTGGTTGATTTGGTGTTTTAAGTTGTGACGTTCCTTTCTGGTGTTCGCCACTGGATCACGGATTACTACGTCACGGTCAGGGGGGTGAAACTCTAATGCCACGAGCTGTGGTCTTCGTGACGTCAGCGATGTTAGCGATATCTATTGGCAGTGCACCCAAGTTATGCGCTTCTCAGTCGCGAAGTATTTCATAGTTCTACGCTAGATGTCACTCCATCGCCAACTAACAGTGAAACCAAACACAATATACATTTGCTGATCCTAGTTACATTGAACGTTTTTAGGACATCTACTTGAAAGTTCTCGCAGGAATATCTCCAGAAGAAGTCTTGAATTTTAAGTTTGTTTTATGCACAGATAGGCTAGTTGGGACTGGCCCAGCAGGTTAAAATGGGATCACACCATTAAATGCTTGAAATGGACAACGATGTGTGGGGTATCTCCAAGGTAGAAATATCTATGCAATATCTGTCCTATTTTATAATTTATTATTTGAAAATATACTAGCATTCGACAACTGAACTCACGGCTCGAGCTAGCATTCCTTCATCTAAAAACTTCCATTTCGAACACACTCTCCAGTCTCCACCAGTGTGATATCGAACCCGACACACCTTGATTACATGGCAACGAAGTTACCATTACGCCATCCGGGATGCGACATGGTCTTATTCATCATGTGCATTATGTAATACAGTGTTGAACTTCTTTCCTTGAATAAGAAACTCGAAATCTGGCCCTGAGTTCCCAAAGAATACTGTAGACATCTTAGAACTAATTATTTATTAATTAGTATTAATTATGAATTATATCTAATCCTTGGTATTTGCTGCTTGCAATATGAATCTTATATGATACAGCGCTTCACATTGATATTTATTTCCACAAAACATATTTTTCTGTCATCCAGTGCTTAGCTCATTTTCTGGGGGTAGAGTTAGCAACACTCATTCAACGTTCGCCAGCCCCCGCGAGCTCAGCTTTGAATTTGAAACGGCTGTCACCGCCAGTTGGACAATAGACGTGGATAGACAAGGGTCGAAGGTGCAGCGTGATGTATGGAGGATGCTTTGTTTTGGACTCGTTAGCAACTGCAGTGGGTGGATGCAGTTTAATGCACTGTTATTGTAACCTATAGCTGCAAAATTAGTTATTTCGCTCATGCTTTCATTGAAGAGAAGATGATATTAACAGTAGGATATTTAAAAGGTAAAAAGGAGAAACTTAGAAAAATATTTGAAATATATTTGTTGGTACAACCCCCTCCCCTCCCTCTCCTCTACACAGCCTGCCATCTAGCGTGCCCACAGAGAAGCAAATCGGCAACGTAGTTGGGTGCACTGCCAATAGGTGTCGCTAGTTTCGCCCGTGACGTATTAAGGCCACAGATTTTAACATTGAGTTAACAAGTCTCTCCTAGTAGTTTGTCTATGGTCACGGTAGCTACCCAATCTCCCTGTGCGGCGGAGTTATGAGACTCACCTTAATGTTATGCTACAATGAGCATTCTCAGGACGAAACGGTTTGAACAAAAAAAATAGCTTCTTGCTATTTTACAAATTTAATAACACATTTTGCCTTTAAACAATCACTGCAAAATAACAATAATATTCACAAACGCAATCACATTTGAATTAAGTTGCGGCTTTACCTATAAAACAGTGTTTTTCACTAAAATAAACATCATCTCACGCAACTCAACTTACTTTTTTTTCCATTTCACGCACTGTTGTCCTCGCAACCGAATCAATAAAAGATTGGACAGTTCTACACATCTTCACAAACCGGAAATGACTTCCACTTTCGATATTGCGTGTAACAAATGTACAGCAAAAAATACAAATTTATGCCAATATCAAAATATCAAACAACAGTATTGAAACTAACAAATAAATCAAATGTGAAATTAACAGAAAACAAATAAAATATTTCATATCACCAAAATAGACAAGGCGTATCAAGTTCTCCTCCCATACAAACAAAGAAAATTGACGCAATGTACATGAAGGAAATTTTCTTTATAGAATAAACTTCTTCGAGCTTACTTCAGAACTCTTCACTCTTCATGCAAACTCGCTCTAAGAAAATTCATATGATCCTACATTTTTTAATCATAAAAACAAATCTTCAAACTATCTGTTCTCTTGCTTTGTGTAGAACTTCTTTTCTTTCTTTCACCATCCTTTCCACATCTTCTAAGAGCTTCTTAACATTAACAGCTTGTTCTTCATCCAACTATACATTTCCTAAACATTTGTATTTCCAAACGTTTAACTTCTGAAATTGTTCTGGGCTTAAACTTAATTATTGACATTGAAGTCTCACATAAAATTATACATTTGTTCCCTATTGGACCTTTATCATTTTCAACTATGGCTGTCCTTTTCCTTCGACTTCGCCATTCATTCTCAGATTGGTCTCCTGGAACTAAATTATCAACATTGTGAACTTCTAATCCTTCTGGGAATTATACATAACGTCAGCCCTCTTTCGGTTTAATAATAATCATTACAGGAAATGAAATTCAAGTTGTATCCAAATCATGTACACAAGGCAAGCATTATCTGAATAATTATATGGCTTTGTAAACTCTTCTTTATCCATTGTCTTCAAAGAATGTGCAGGACTCTCAACGATTACTTTCTATGATGGAATATACTATTCAACCTTCATAATGCAACCAAAAGATAGATTTTCATATACATTTGATAACACGTACTTCACATCTTCACGTGCAAGCTTATTTGATAGAGTGTTTTACAAGCGGTTTCTTTTTGTTTTCTGATCTGTAATCTTCTTCCTTCTTTTTCTCCATAGATCAAACATTTCTTTCTTCTCTTGCCACTTCAATAATTCTCCTTCCAACTTTTTCCTCTTGGACAACGGAACAGGATAAGGATTGGAGTAAACAGGTTCTTCACTGGTCAGATTTATTTCACAGATAGAATTCCTAGATAATCCTGGTTTGTCGGCGAATATTCTTCTATATTTCAACAATAAATTAAATAGCTGCTCCTTTTCCTCAACTCTCAAAACATCTGAAGCAAAGGCTTTATCTCTTATGTCTGATTCTGTTGCAGTCCACTCATCAGCGTTAGCTTCTTCCTCCGCTTTCGTACACTGTATTAAGGCTGTCTTCTCCCGCGACTCGCCCTTCTCTGAATCTCCAGCGTTAGGAAGTAAATGTTGCTCTACTGTGTGTCCGCCATTGATCAGATACAATTTTTCTGCGCCTGCATCCAGAGTGGCTTTGTATCTTCGAAGGAAAGGATAACCAAATAATAAGTCAGCTTCTAAGCACTTGACCACATACAGGGTGTATATAAACATGTGTCAGAAACTTTAGGGATTTATTCGTGACATCAAAACATAACAAAAAGTTCATATGAACATGGGTCCACAAATCCTTCGTTAGGGAGGTATGAAAGGAATTCCCTGTAGTGACTCCTGGTTGTGTAATGTACCTCAAATGTGCATTTGTACTCACTTTCTTGTGTACAGTTGGGCAGCATGGCATTTGTTTTTGCTTGTTTGATTGTCGTATGTTCTGTTTTACAGTAACTTCCATCACAACACATCACAACGATATATTCAGTGTCTGAAATTACGGATATGCACTACATGTACGGCCTAGCAGATGGGAATGCGGACGCAGCACGTCAACTTTATGCTGAACGTTACTCTGGGAGGCAGTTACCTTGTGCACGAACTTTTGTACGACTACACCAACGCTTGCGAGAGACAGTCACATTTGAGAAGAGAGTTGCAGATGGTGGGAGACCACGCGATGTACGAACGCCTGAGCTTGAAGAACGGCTTCTTCGGACTGTGGATGAAACTCCATCAACCATTACAAGGAGAATTGCGAGAAGCGTTAATCACATGACGATCTGGAACATTCTGCATGAAAATCTTCTGTACCTGTATCACCTTCAACGGGTGCAAGGATTAAATGAGGCACGTTTTCAGCGACGAATAAATTTCTGTCAACGCATGTTAGGGCAGTGTGCTGTGTTTCTGCAATTCTTAGCATGCGCCTTATTCACTGATGAGGCTGGCTTTTCACGTGATGGGATCTTCAATTATCATAACAACCACATCTGGGCTTATGAAAACCCTCATGCAGTGCGACAAGACAAACATCAACGTGTGGGGTGGAATCATTCATGATCATCTCATTGGCCCCTACTTCTTTCCGCAACGTCTGACTGGACAAACGTATCTACAGTTTCCCTGACATGAGTTGCTGCATTTACTTGATGATGTACCTCTAGACGTCATCCAACGAATGTGGTTTATGCGCGATGGTGCTCCACCGCATTTTACACGGATAGTTCGCCAGTTTCTCGATAACCAGCTTCCGAACAGATGGATTGGTCGCGGGAATTCCATTGCATGGCCTACCCGATAGCCAGATTTAAACCCAATGTAATTTTACCTTTGGTGACATTTAAAATCCTTGGTGTATGCAACTCCCGTACCCAATGTCGATGTTCTGAGGAAGCGTATCCAACATGGATTTAACCAAAACCAGGAGTTTTCCACAACTTACGGCAAAGTATGGAACGGAGGCTCAGGGGATGCATGGAAGCAGGAGGTGGTCACTTCGAGCAATTTTTGTAAATGGCAATGTGTTTGGTAAATGTATCATTTTTGTGCCATGAATATTAAATCCTTTCATACATGTAAATGTGTTTGGTCAATGTCTCATTTTTGTGCCATGAATAATATTATTTCCTTTCATACCTCCCTAACGAAGGATTTTCGAACCCATGTTTATATGAACTTTTTGTTATGTTTTGATGTCAAGAATAAATCCCTGAAGTTTCTGACACATGTTTTTATACACCCTGTATACCAAATCTTCAAATATAAAACCGCCAATTTCAAAATTTATTCGCCTACAACCAGCTATCCGTGATCTTTCTTTTCCAGCAAAATCTTTTAATATTACGCCTGGACACTTCTGCAATTTAAGACCTGGTAATCGCTCTCGTACTTGAAGCCAAATATTATAATTCATAAGGGTACATTCGCTACCCGTGTCCAGAGTACATTTTATTTGGAATCCTAATACCTCCACTGAAATTTCAGGTTTCTTCACATTATCCCTATCTTATTCCATTATCGTCTTTCTAATTTTTAAATAATTTAGAGGAGTGGCTTCGATATTCAAGTACAATACTTCTAACGGATGTTCTGTTAGGAATGGGTCTTCACTTTCGTCGCTTTCTTGTACTTGCATGCCCTTCATTGCAAGCGTAAGAGTACCGCTTGCAACGGGCGCTGGGCTAAACCCAGAACTTCATTGCAGTTAATTTCCCATGGCGACGCTGTAACTCTAAGATTACTGGAAGGTAACTCTTCCGTCTGTATTGCACACTCTTTTCGTTCTGGAGCTCTTTGATCTCCTCTCCAACTATTTGTGTACGGCATAGTCCTTCTATAAAGTCTGTTACTTGTCCAGTTTCTATTCTTCCACCTTCCACCCGGGAATCGCTGTCCTTCTCTGGTGATTGGTTCCTTCCCATTTCCGCTCTCTGCGCTGCGGGATCCTCCAGGATTATTAGTAGAAGTTGTCATCTGTACTCTGCGAACTCGAGGTTGGTTAGGTCTCCTTTCTTCTGCTTTATTACCGTCGCCTCTCCACCCATCTATCTGTTCTGAGGCTTCGTACTTCCCCAAGAAGTTGGTCAACTGGTCAATGTTTCGAGGATCTCTTGTTAATACTAGCTGCCGTATTCTGTATGGAGCTGATGAATAATTAAACTTAACACTTCTGTTTGGTCCACACGTTCGACCAAGTTACAGTATGACCCGTAGACGTCCCAACAATAATCCTCCATAGAAAGACCTGAGGATTTGGAATATCTTCTGTTTCTTAAAATCTGGATCTCTCTCTGCTTCGCTTCTGCAGAGGCATACTGTTTTTTAAACGCGGCACAAAACTGTTCAAAAGACTTCCACCTTCTCTCGTTGGCAATAAACCAGGCTTTAGCTTTCCCTTTCATTACAGAAGGAAGCACCTTTAATCTATAGTGCATAGGCATTTTCATTATGTCCATGGACGTTTTCAGTTCTTCCAAATAACGCTCCGCTGATATGGAATTTATTTCTCCGGTAAATTTGCTCAGAGTTAATATCCGACATTCTAAAAAAATGTCCAGTGTGAGATGGACTATGAGAGACATCAGGAGATTTATCAATATCTTCTCTGGGTATCCCTTTTGTACTTTGGATACGTCTTCTCCTCTTACGGTTCCTTTTAGTCAACAATTCAGCAGAAGATACAGATTCTGTTGAAGATATACCGGAAATCAAAGGGTCATTATCATCTCTCACCCATCGAATATTTTCCACAGATCTGTCAGTAGTTCCAGCAGTCATTCCTGGATTTCTTTGCACAGATTCTAAATGTAATCTCTCCAACTTCCCTAAAAGGAATTCCTCCATAAAATAGAACTTCTGGTTAATTTCTTTATTCATCTTCTCACTGTCCTGCATACACAAATTCCTTGAAGTACTTTGCTGATCCACGACGGATTCTATCCTTGCCTTTACGGTGTCCAATTCATTCATTACTTTTCGTCTGTCTACTTCCCAGACTTCTTCTATCTTATTTAGAGCATCTCTCCCTTCATCAATTTGTTTTAACAAATCACATCGCACAGCTTCCAATTCCTCTTTGTTTTCTTGTCTTCTGTCTTCTATTACTTTCATCATTTCATTTTTATCATCTTTCCGCTCATCCTCAATCTTCTTCATCAATTCTTCTCGGTCTGTTTTCATTCTCGTCATCATTTCCTCCTTATCATTTCTAAATACCTCCTCTAAGTTCCTGAAAGCTACTTTAGTTTCGTTTCTTCCGTCTTCAATAATCTTCATCAGTTCCTTTTTATCCTCTTTCCGTCCTTCTTCTATCATCTTCTTCAATTCATTCTTATCTTCTAGCCTTCCTTCTTCCATTTTCTCAAACCTCTTTATCATTTCATTCTGATCTTCTTTCCTTCCTTCTTCAATGATCTTCCTTAATTCATTCTTATCTTCTTTCCTTCCTTCTTCAATTCTCTTTAACCAGCCACAAAGTACCTCCATATTAAAAGTCGCACTATCCGATTTGCAATTTTTACAAACTAAGTCACCATCAGGAAGAAATTCTCTGGATATTGGCAAATTTGCACACCCTAAATGGAAATACGCCTCGCATTTCCTGCACTGAAATATTTCGTCCACGGGCTTATCTTTATCATCACAACAACTCAATTTATCCATTTTCTTCTTGCTCTGGCTTCTCAAATTTCTCCTACTCATACCTTGATATCTCTGCAAAATCAATCACATGACTTACGTCTATGTGTTATCAGACTTTGTAACGCTCGACAATTTCCTCATGACTTCACACTGCACAAAACACACGTTTTTCACACGATATTACAGTTACATTTATCCTTTTACATCATCGGTGCCTTCACGTTGGTCGCCAAATTTACCTGTGACGTTCCTTTCTGGTGTTCGCCACTGGTTCACGGATTACTACGTCACGGTAGCTACCCAATCTCCCTGTGCGGCGGACTTATGAGACTCACCTTAATGTTATGCTACAATGAGCATTCTCAGGACGAAACGGTTTGAACAAAAAAAAATAGCTTCTTGCTATTTTACAAATTTAATAACACATTTTGCCTTTAAACAATCACTGCAAAATAACAGTAATATTCACAAACGCAATCACATTTGAATTAAGTTGCGGCTTTACCTATAAAACAGTGTTTTTCACTAAAATAAACATCATCTCACGCAACTCAACTTACTTTTTTTTTCCATTTCACGCACTGTTGTCCTCGCAACCGAACCAATAAAAGATTGGACAGTTCTACACATCTTCACAAACCGGAAATGACTTCCACTTTCGATATTGCGTGTAACAAATGTACAGCAAAAAATACAAATTTATGCCAATATCAAAATATCAAACAACAGTATTGAAACTAACAAATAAATCAAATGTGAAATTAACAGAAAACAAATAAAATATTTCATATCACCAAAATAGACAAGGCGTATCAAAGTCCACCTTTATGCACAGTAAGGCTAATCGGGACTGGACCTACAGTTTTAAAGTGGGAACCGAACCACTCTGTGCCTCCACCGCTTAACGAACCCAGAACCAGTTAATAACAAAGTGACAATTATGTCACTGAACTTTTTTAAAAAAGCTTTGAATAAAACATATTTTAAATAATTGATGAAAAATTGCCGATGTAAATTTGTATCTTGACACAAAGAAATGGCCAAATCCACTTTATGATCAGGACGGCTAGTCGGGACATTGCCTACAGTTTTTAAAGTGAGATTTTGACACCCACCGCTAGAAATCTAGTCTGGGTCCTAACTTTTGGGGATTTGAATCAAACTTAGGCATAACGTTTAAGGGGAGGCAGAATCAAAAAGCTTTCTACCACATAAAAATAGCACCCAATACTACTTTGCTAAATTACTGTTACATTTGCGAAATCATAAAAATTACTCATTAACTTTCATCTCAGGATTCAGGAGCTTAACACAAGTTCTATTAGCTTCTTAATTCTGAAAATTTGTTTGGTGGGCACTGAAAGATAATGTATATGTAACTTCATCACTACATACATCAAGCCATCCATGGCCACGTAATTTTACATTTGTTAAATTTTTCATGGGTAACAAACAAGGAAAGTGAACACTTTACTACTATCTCCTTCTTGTGCAGGTGCACTTGCAAATTTTCAAAACCGATCCTTTGATCAACACAACCTTCACTGCCACCAGCTTTATCAGATTTCGTTCATTTTGAAGGCAGATTCCTGATATAGCAGAGTCTGGAACTCGAAATGCTCACTTTTTCCACTAACATTCTAGCTTCACAAAGAAATCTAACTCATTATTTAAAAGAAAACACACTGTTCTTTAAAAAAATGACTTCGTAAAGGGCTATCGCGCTTGTGTCAAAAATTTCATATTGTAGGCTATCTTCGTGTACTATTGTTCCACTCATACAAATAGAGACGTTTTGAGGTGACAAGTTCGAGTCACATGACAACTAAATTGTAACTTTCACATGCATTTTCCTACCGAATTCCGTGGACAAGGATAAGGAAAGAGGGGAGGTGATCTTCAACCCTGGCCACTTGTTTGACAGTTCCAGGAATAGAGGAGCGCTTGAGGCCACATCTATGTTCGCCAAATGGAACTTCAAGTTCCAGTAGTGTGACAGAAAATACTGCAGTTGAATGGCGAAGTAGGAAAAAGTAACTAACTTGCCAATAATTTCTTGTTTCCCCCCCGCAAACACCATTCCCCGCAGGGATAAAGTTTATCAAGCAGAGAGGGGGACACAAGTATCCAGAGTGGGGAATTCCCCCATCCCCCCTACAAATACCACACTATTACTAATAGTGTAATATCCTTAGAATATGTATTGTGGATGTGTGAGGAACACAAAACACCTATATCTACTCAAAATGACCACCATTTGCACTCACACAGTCCTTTAGTCTTTGTGGCTACACATCAATTGAATTATGCACGATATCTACAGGAAGTCCGCCACTGCCTTCACGAGAGAGCGCTTCAAACTGGCGATGTTGGGGTGACTTTTCTGCATGCCATTTCCTGAAGCACAGCCCACCATCTGTGTATTATTCTTTAGGGTTTGTGTTCTTTGCCCTATCCATATGGATTTGTGATCCGCCCTTCATTCATTTCATCTACTCACCATTCGTTTTCATGGTTGAGATTAGCCGAGTGGTAAATCATACGTAAAATGAAACAAAAGCAATACAAATACATAACAAAAATAATGGAACGAACATCCTGTTACGTCTTCCTATGGATTCGAATGTAGGTTTCCTGTATTTTAGGCACGTCGCACTTATCAGCCAACAGTCAGAGATTGCTTATCGGTCGAATGATACTTCTAATAATGTAAGGTAAATGCAAGCTGAGAATTATAATTTGGTCTTTTATCCACCTGAGTTTGAGGATCTTTTTTCAGATTGTATTTGTTACAATATTTTAAGTTAAATACTAATGCGAGGAATTAAAAGAACTTACTTCGGCCTCCGCTAGAATTGACTTCCGTCGAAGGTGGGGGGGCCTTCCCTGTCGTTGCGCCACTGTTTCACAGTATCTATTAGTTGTTTTGTACTATTCGTCTCAAGCATTTATCAAAAACAAACACATATTTAATCATAATAAGGATAATAATGTTTGCTTACACCCCATATGCTAAAATTACGCATTCTTTGTATTCGTAGATCAAGCCACTATAATAGCAGTAACTGGGTGACCCACAGAGTAGTCTGCTCCAGGGCCTCCAGATGTCTCGATACACCCCTGTTTCGCAGAGGCCTATTTTATGGCCATTTCTGCTCTTTAAATGTATCTAAATATCCTCTTAAACACGAACTCCCCCACCCCCACGATGGAAAACTCTGAAAAAACAGCTGATTGTATAGCGACTGTGGCACCACTATTGTCAATACTTGGCAATATGACTGATCAGGATCCAGAAATATGAGTACCGTGATGGAAAAAAAAATTCTCGTCCCGCCCCTGACTTTTCGAGAGACCGAACAGTCGGGTAATCGTAATTGAGAAGGTTCTTGTAATAAATAAGTATCCTGTCCGCACACAAATTTAGAAAATATTAATTCGTTTAAGATGTAAATGAAAACCTAATTTCCTGAAATAACACTTTTTGTGTTTATATATTTATTACTGATGCAATAATAATAATAATAATAATAATCCACGTTTTTCTAGAGGTACGAAGTGACGTGCCGTTTGATTGATTTTATTTTGCTTCGATTTTCTGCCATTTTTCGCTAAAAAGGAAGATGGTGATGATATGATGAAACTGATAAAGAAAACGTACGCCCAGTTCGAAATTCGAACCCAGGCCCCCGTTATTTATTAATTAGATAACGCAAAGTAAAAAAAAATCTGGTAAAGAATTATAGAGTAAAGCACAGAAAGCGACCTTAACAATAATTGAAGAACATAACTCAGTTTCACTTAAAAAATGAAGCACGTTTCTAGATTATCCATCTCAGTTGGTTTCCTTTCAATAAAGCGAAATATAAACATGTAAACAAAACGTCATTGTTCCGCTGTTAGGAGATGCTGCAGTGCTTTTCGTCAATCGGTTTCCGTTGTTGACGAATGTTGCTTTGTTCTCTTGGAGCAGCGGCGACTTGGATAATTTGTTTTCCTTTTTTGGACTTCATTTGCAATTGAACAAATCGATTTTATCAGCCGTGGTTCATTCACAACGTTTCATTCTTCGTGTGCACGAGCAGTTGGCGGAGTTCGTAGCATGGTGGTGTTATAACTGTGTATATTTTTTGCCATTTTTTTTGGAGAAAATACAAATGAATCAACTCTCTTTTCTGATTACGTCTGTGTGGAGATGAAATTTCAATTTGTCTGGCACAGTGCAAGCAGATAAAGAGGGTTTAACATTTCTGTTAGAGGAGTTAGTATGTTCGATTATTTTAAGCAAGATAGTAAAAAGTCTGAACTTGATGATGCCTTCCATAAAAGTCAGTTTGGTGCCAGTGTAGAGGAATTTGAAGGTATTTCACCAGCTGAACTTTAAGTTGAAAGTGATTCAGAAGACACGATCGAAGGAGACGCATCGGTAATTATGCAGTTTCAAACTCTCTTTCCAGTGATATTGCCGTAACTCCTATTCTCATTTCCATCATCCTAAAATCACTGCCTACTTTGACCGTAAATTTAACTATACCCTTGGGTCGAGCAAGCGGAGCGACCGCGCTGCGAGCAGTCTGCTGGGGGTGCAAGAATGATTAAGTTTAACTTTTAACACAAAAATATAATTAGAAAACCTACAAAAATTAGATAAAGATATTGAATAAGTTCGATTAAAATGGTTATTCCAGAATTCTATTTACTACGTATTCCATTCACAGTGACCAAAAATGAATTTTGGTAAATTAATGTTTTTTTTAAAAATATTTCAGTTGAAAATTATTTTCCCCATCATTGCGTTGCTCGCTTATAAGCTTAGTTTGTCTTGTGAAATCATAAAAAAGCTTTCCTTTAACTGGTGAAAGCGTATTTCGCTCTATTTTAAAATATTATTTCCTTTTTTACAAAATACATGATTTTTTTTATACGTCGAATTTTTTAACACTAATAAAAATGCATACAAAATATTTCTAATAATTGCATTATAGGTATGCATTTAAGCCATGAACAAGAATGCTTCAGTACAGCACTCCTAGGGCCGGCACTCGCCATAACCACCAAACCAGAGCCCACCTAAAAATATTTTATCCACCCTTGAGCCCACCCTGAAATAAAAATATGGCGATGCCACTACGGTAGCGTGCTGTGCTAACCATTCTGCCACGGAGGTCAGCACAATAATATGCGGCATCTTTTTATGTGTGAGAAGAATACAACCAAAACCAGAAATGTGTGTGTGTAATGTGTATACATGGATGCACGCCAGTAGCGTAACTAACACGTTTTGCGTACCCCGCAACCTTCAGTTGTGCGCCCCCACTCCGTCTTTTTTTTTTTTTAGTACTGCTTTAAATCACGCCTACATTTATATTAGGTATATACCTACAAATATAAAAATACATATTATAATTATGTGTACGAAATACACTGTTACTACAAACATTTCGTTATTGTTAAATGCCCATTACCAGTCCTCGTCAGTGGATGCAACAACAGGTTGTACTCAACCCTCGTTTTGGAAGTAACATTTTATTTACAGACGAGGCGGGGTTCACACGCGATGGTATTTTAAATTTTCATAATTCTCATGTTTGGAATGTACTAAACCCAAATGCTATTCACGAGGCACCACATCAGCAACGTTTCTCATTGAATGTGTGGTTAGGAGTACTAGGTGATCGTCTCATTGGAACACACATTTTTCCAAGAAGTCTCAATGGACCGATGTACCTTCAGTTTTTGCGGCATGATCTTCCAGGATTGCTTGAGGATGTTCCCCTTGATCCACGTCAGAGTATGTGGTACACATGCATGTTGGAGAACCGGCACATTTTGCTGCTGCTGTGAGACGACATCTAACACGCAGATATCATCAAAGATGGATAGGTCAAGGCGGACCTGTACTGCGCCCTCCAAGGTCACCGGATCTAAATCCTTTTGATTTTTGTGTCTGGGTTTACCTCAAAAGCGTAGTTACAACACTCCCGCTGACACGGTTGAACAACTGGAACAGAGAATTGTACATGCTTGTGACCAATTCCGAAATGATCCAGGGATGTTCGAAAGAATTCGAAACTCAATGCGGAATCGCGTACAGTATTGCATCCAGATGTAAGGACGACACTTTGAACACCTCCTTTAACAGGTACGAGTGTACAGTAATTGTAACGTAGAACATACTAAAGTAGTGCTATATTCCTTGTTAAAGTAAGTAAAATGTTCAATAAAAGCAATGAGATGTCCTGATTTTTCATACTGTATTGTTGGTATTTTACCAACTAGGATGACGTTTTCAAATGAAGTCAGTGACGGCTTGTACCCACACATTTACGAACTAGGACGACGTTTACAAACAATGAAGTCGGTGGCGGCTTGTAATCACACATTCGCGATTATCGCGAAAACGGCTCGTTTGCAGACCCATGTTTGCTGAGACTTTTTGCTTCTATTATCGTGTACTTTCACCAGTGTCAGTTTGCGCTATTACTTTTGAGACACCCTGTATACATACATACATACATACATACATACATACATATACAAATAGTATACAGGGTGTTTCTGTGACCATGTTACAGACTTGCAGGGATGATGGCGATTGACTCAAGTAGCAATATGAGAGAAGGAACCCATGTCCGGAAAAATGCACCATTAAAAAGTTATGAGTGGAATAAGATAATTTAAAGATGCGGCTTGTAGGTTTAATACGGACGTTACTACAATGTATCGTAAAGGTGCATCCCCACTATGCCAGTCGGCAATGCCGTGCGCAAAAGTCGTTCTGCTCTGCCGAACTCGATACACGTCCCCACAGCACAGCGGTGTAGAGACGTGCATCAGTCTGGATCGGCAGCTTGTTGGCAGCTCACGTGAAATATTCCGTGAAAATGCATGGCAAGCACGGTTGGCAAATGATTTTGTTTCTTTAAAAAGAAACAAAACATTTTTTTTGGTTTTAGACATGTTTTAATGAAGACAAAAAACATGTTTTAAACAAATGAAACGTTTAAAAACAATGCTAAAAATAATAATTTTGTAAGAATGATGGTTAAATAGAAATCTATTAATCATCCAAGGAAGGACTGTATTTCTAGATATAAAGTAAACACTTAATTAACTTATTAAAATGCCTAATTACGCTACTCTTAAATCTTGCATGTAAGCTGTTCGAGCTAATCCACACTACCCACGCACTAGCTACTCTGTTTTCCCAAATACATTTCATCGTAAATGCAACAAAATATTGACATTATCAACTATGTGCAGTGTGTCAAGTGAGGAACAAATCCGTTTCATTCATATACTATTCAATTTCATAAATGTTTTAAGCACTTGTAAAAAAAAATAATAGTAAAATAAAATATAGCCAGGTGTTTTAAACGTGCCACACGCGTACAATATGTTTCTTTGTTAACTGAATGCACATTTTCAGCCACTGAGCAGACTTTTGTGCACAACAAACAAAATGACACGGATTGAATGAAAATTCAAAAATTACAAAACAGGCAAATAACCGAGTATCAAATAACAAAATTTGTTTAAACGAGTGTAAAAAAATACAACACTGTGTTTTAAACGAAAAAAACAATGTCGTGTGTTTTAAAGGTTTAAAATAAGTTATCAAAATGTGTTATAAACAAGTCTAAATAAACGTTACAACACTGTGTTTTAAACGTTTTAAATATTTCTAAAAAAATCGTGTGTTTTAAAGGTTTAAAATAAGTTGTATGTTGTTTTGTTTTTATATAATGCTATAAGTTGCGAGTCCGTCCACTCCACTCGATGATCAAAAGTTGAAAAAACAAGACCTAATCCTTCCCTAACCTGCCAGACACGCTCGGCGCCAGTCTGTGCGTCTCCTTCTTCGAGCGTCGGCACGATTTATTTTGAAGAAAACCGCTACTAGTCGGGTTGGGAAATCGTTACAGTAATTGTCCATAATGGCAGCCCCAGCGTCGCAAGAAGCTCCGTCGTATCCGCTCTGGGGTCGTACTGACGATATGGCAAGGATTCTTACCAACAGGTCCTCCTCACTCAAACGAGTTGACGATTGTGTGCTGAGCCGAGAGACGTCCCTAGCACTCTCCTGGCAAGAACCCTTGGTACCTCTGATATCGTCCGAATGGCTCTGGAAATGTTAGACCAGATGCGACAGAGCTTCTTGCGACGCTGTCGTGCCTGTATCGACGCTGGGCTATGGACGTCCTCAGATTTTTTTTCCAGGGAGGGGCAAGCAAGGTAATTTTTTCCAGGGGGGGCAAAGGACACATATTTTCCTCCAAAATAGTGATGCCTCCTCAAAAAACATTATTTCAGTCTGAAATTATCATGCTTCTTCAACGAATTTACAATAATTAACATAAATTACTGTGATTGAAATGAAATTATGTGTGAAATATGTAAATTTTAGGTACACATTCTATTTTCCAAGAGGAAAATTCCGGACGCCCATGCGCTGGGGGCTGCTATTTTAAAAGAAGAAACTGTAAGGTTTTCGTTGTAGAGTGCTACGAAACACTGTAGTAACGTTCGTATTATATCTTCAAGCTGCATCTTTCAGTTGTCTTAATCCACTGTCATAGGAAAACCCAAATCGTTTTTGCATATAACTTTTTAATGATGTATTTGCGGACATAGGTTCCTTATCTTATATTGCTATTTGGATCAATCTCCATCATCCCTGCAAGTCTATACGGAAATACCCTGTGTGTGTGTGTGTGTGTGTGTGTGTGTGTGTGTGTGTGTGTGTGTGTGTGGCAATATGCCTCAATAACAACAACATTTGAAAATGCCATGGATTATAGATTCGAATCTCGGATAGGGCATGGGTGTTCTCTGAAAGTGTATCTTCATCAAATTTATCTAATCATCACTCATTCTCATCGTCGCGATTAGCCAAATGTGGCAGAAAAGCTACGCTACATATCAAACATCAAATCAAATCAAAACCAATAACACAGAGAAATGACATCGATATTATATTTTATCTAGTTTTAGATTTAGACTGGACATATGCATGTTTTCAAATGACATTTATCGACACGTTGCAATCAAGAAAACATACAGAGAACAAATAACCTTGTCATTAGGTTTCAGTACTAGTGAGGGGGACGTGAGTATTTTGACATGTGAGAAACCCTCTTGCAGACCGTTTTACACCACGAATTCGCTCCATTCTTTTCAGTAGAACTTTCTACATATTACCATAAGAAGTAGTACAATAGCGAGGTGGAATATCACGCGACGGAAGCTGTTTCTAGAATCGATATTTTTCTTCCCAAATCGTGAAAGGAAAGGTCGACCGAAAAGAAAGAATGAAATATGAAACGAACTGCTTTCTCTATGAATGATAAGCCATAAGTTTGAATTAATTCCAACTGGCGTTGAAAGTTTTAGGGACCAGCCAATTCCTTCAGACTCACGCGATGCGTTGGATATCACGTACGACTTGCAAATAAAAAGGAAGCCTATAATCTGAAAGATGGAAATGCATCACTTTATCAGGAAATAGATACGGAAATGATTAATTCATATTCCTGTTTCACTTTTTTACAATCTCAAGGTGTAAGAAAGGGAAAGGAAGGAGGCAAATGTGGAGGAAGGAAAAGGTTTCGAAACGTTTGGCGATTTGGCCATTTGTGCGTCATAGAGCATATTGTGATGGATTTTCGGTCATATTCAGCATATTTTTGCATTTTCAAGAAATATACAGTCATTTTCGAAGTGGATTCGTTCTTACTCCCATGTTTACTAGAAAGGTTTCTTTTTTTTTGTTTCTTGACTGTAGCAAAATCTTTTTCATTTTTAATCGAAAATTTAGAGAAAATATTTATTTTAAATTGCAACTCAGGGCCCATAAAGTGAACCAAACATAGTACGTATGCGAAAATATCTCAGCATTTAGATATTGATGTTTGAAACAGTCCAGTTATAAGGGCATATTTTTCAAATTATAGTGCATATTTTGTAAAATTTTAGGTCATAAGAGCATATTTTATTTTGCATATTTTGGTGATTTTTAGGTCATACAAATCCTAGCCCTAGTGATAATATTGTTTTAGTTAGGCTACTCGTTGACATTATCGCCTTTAGTGTGAGAGATTCAGGTTCGATTCCCTGTAAGACTGGGTGAGGGGATTAATGAGTCAATTAGTGCCGCACGAAATGTCTTACCATTTGTTTTGTTTATTACACATTTATTTATTATCGGAACATTACAAAATTAATGCATAGTGGATTATCAGAGTATGGAAAGTTTGTTTAGTGCAGAATGTGTTCAATGTGTCCACCATTATGGTTCACAACCTCTTGCAAGCGAACCTTTACATTTGTCACAACCCTCCGGCACAAGTCCTCCGAAATTTCACGGCACAACTGCACAATAAAGGCCTTGATTTGCACTACATCTTCAGGCTTCCTTGCGAAAACTTTATCTTTCAAGAAACCCCACAAAAAAAAGTCACAAGGATTAATATCCGGGCTATGCGGGGGCCACAATCTCCCACCTTCGTGACGTTCAGGAAACCGATTAGACATTACACGCACATTAAACATCTCATACAGGAAATCAAGAACAATGTTTGCAGTATGTGGGCGGGCTCCATCTTGCATGAACCACTGAGTGTGTAAATGGAGACCTGTTGCCAAGAGCTGCGGAATAAATGAGTTCTCCAACATTTCCTTGTATCGTTCTTTGTTTACTGTGTCGTCAAAGAAAAACGGTCCAATTATTCCATGAGTTGAAATTGCTGCCCACACACTCACTTTTTCTCCATAATTCTCACGTTCATGCAGTTTGTGAGGCTGTTCACTTGCCCAGAATCGAACATTTTGCTTATTTACCACACCATTTAAATGAAAGTACGCCTCATCTGTAAACCAAGTGTTGTGCAGAACATGGTCTTCTTCCACTAACCACGAAGCAAACTGATGTCTTCGTTCCTTGTCCACTGCCGTTAGTTTCTGGACAACTGTCATTTTGTAAGGGAACAAGTGAAGATCAGAGTAGAGAATCCTTTGGATTGACCTACGAGATATTCGTAACTCAGCAGCCGCCCTTCTTGTTGATTTGCTTGGACTTCGTGCCAAAGCCACGCGAACTGCTTCAATGTTCTCAGGTGTTCGGACACTTGACGGGCGCCGTCGATTATTCTCCAACATAGAGCCAGTGGTTTCTAATTGTTGGCACAATCTGCGAATGGTCTGTTTACAGGGAGCCCATCTTGTACCAAAGTGTGCACGAAAATTCCTTTGTGTCGCAACCAAACTTATTTTTTTTCTGCAAAAGCATTACAACTTTCACCTTCTGTTCGACACTCAACCGGCCGTTATCCGCCATCTTGCAAGCTGCTGTTTCGCAACAAAATAGAGTCCGATACTGACTTCTCCTGACATCTACCTGATTTTCCATGAACCAACTCACCCGCATACGTGTTTTGAACATTCAATATATGATATTAAAAATTTTATGAGGTGATTGAATGGTATGACATTTCGTGCGCCACCCTGTACAATAGACAATTCCAGTAAACCTGTGGCCTGCCCGATGGCGTAGTTGTAACGCTGTAGCCTTATAATCAAGGGTCCCAGTTCGATACACCGTTGAGGTCCGGTCACGGACAATAAAAATGGAACACCTAGATTCTGAAAGGTGTTATGTGTGTTGCCTGGTTCTACGGCGGTAGAAGTTGCCATTGAAAATTTGCTATTAGAATTCATTTAACGCCTTAGAGTTAGGCAACACACATAACGACTTTCAGGAAACCGAGTATTTCAGGTTCGGACCCCACAAAACTGCAAGTCTAGTCCCGATTAGTCTTTATATGCTTAGAGTGGACTTATAAACAAACTCAAACTTCAGTAAACGTGCATTGGTGTGCCCAGACATTTCGTGTTGGGGTAGTTATGTGCCCTTCAAGTGGCTGTTGCTGTTACCTTTCTTTGCCAATCCTCATCATTGTGATTAACCTAAGAGGTTGAAAAGTGACGTAAAAGTATGGAAGTAGCAAATTAGGATTTTTTTCGCAGTAGTCATAGTTATATTCAACAATCCTTTAATGTATACAGCGTCCAATACATGTTCTTTTAGGATATAAATGCCGAAAGTAGGAGCTATAACCCCCACAGAATTCTCTCCCGCGCACATGTCCACATGAGAGTCACCCACAGAGATCACATAATAATTGATTTCCTGGGAAGTAATTTTCTTATAATACTCTGAATGTTACTGAAAATGATTGTTTATGAATGATAATTGAACATTATCCATTGTGTAGTACCTATACTTATTCTAACACTATATTTAGGGATATCGCGTATTTCTCGTCTTCAGGTGAAAAAAAATCTTTTTGCCGGTGGTGGGTATGTCAGACCTGCGATTTTACTATGAATCTGGTGCGCTAACCTATCTCCATGGCACCCCCCTTAGTTGGTTAGTAGTGGTTGGGATTGGTTGATTCTCGAACATTAGTTTTGCTTCACTACTGTGCTTATATATTTTTATATAGCTTTGCACCTACATTTAATTTTCCCCTGTGCGGGAAAAAAGAAAAAAGACCCCTAAGGGGTGTAAATGTACGGCTCCGTATATTCTCGACCTCGGACACGGGAAAGATGTCATAAACACCACACGTCCGACCGTATATGCTCCGCAGGTTTCCCCTACTCATGAGAGTAAATGAGCCAGAGCCTCTTAACATATAAGTTCACGGACTGTCTCTCATGTGACAGTCAAACTAGACTGTAATGGTTATTTCACTACCTACATGTAATTACACCCCTCCCCCAAAAAAAGGAAATTGACTACAACAGAACATTTGTCCTTTTATCTGAATGCAAGAGGTGCACCATGTTTTTAATAAGCCGTGCTACCATCGCATCACTTCTACAGAACGAAGAGAGCATGTTAGCCATAAATGTTGAAATCCAATAATGAAAAATTACGTCCTTCATCCAATATTCGTTCGTCGTTGGGACATTTTGTCCTGTGGTTTCAATCACAGGTTTTAAAAAAAGCAATCGATGTGCTAGGAAGACTTATGAATATGTACTCAGATATTTCTGTTCGGTATGCAAGTAATTTACTGGAATTGACAGTGCTGGTCATTGACTGGTGTAAATATGCGAAGTACAGGCTTCTCAGGAGCACCACCTGCCAGAGCTATAAATATGGTGGTGAATCAGGTCGAGTTACAAGTTCAAATTATTTCTTGGGGCAATTATTGTATATTAGGTATGTAATATTCCTAGACGTTACACTACATAAAAGAGTAGCGATGGTCCACTGGGTAGGGGGTATAACATGGATGCGGAGAGATCTAAGGTCAGTGATCTCAGGCAGGACTTTTCTGTCGTAACGTTCCGAAGTCTAATTAATACACACATATACATAGGTTGCTATTTATGTATCCGGAACTGGCAACGAGAACATTTTCGAGCAATGATTTTATGCGACTTTCGATGTGGATTATCTGAACAACAGTGCATCGATCAACTCACTTCGACTTTTGGCGATGAAGCACCATCTAAAAGCACTGGATATCACTGGTTTAGTGAATTCAATCCTGGCCATCGTTCGCTCACGGACGAATCTAAGGAAGGCCGTCCGAAATCGGTTGTTGTGCCAGAAAACATTGATGCTGTGCAAGAACTGATAATGCAAGATCATCAAGTGACATATCGTGAGATTGAGGCATCCCTGGGCATCAGTATGACTAGCATACATAAGATATTGCATGAACATTTAGCCGTGAAGAAGATTTGTTCGCGTTGGATCCAGTAGCGGCTCGTGCCTAAAATAACAGGTGAAGAAGTATATTTATAGGCAATGAAAACAAATAGTAAGTGCCAGTGCCCCCCCCCCCAATTTAAAACGTCTTTTTTGTCTTCATCCGTCCATCTGGAAAATGGTGTCTGCAACAAATTACACACTAAGTCATTTACTTGGTTCATTGTAGAAACCACAGCTCAACACATGAACACAACACACGATAGGAAACGCGAAACACACACGCGGAACAAGATCTCGCGAGAACGCGAAGATTTTGCCACAAGCACTGGATGCGATGTTTTCTCCGACGAGAGAACTGCTTCATCTAGAAGGCGACACCCGTTCAAGGCCAACGCTAGGTGACGTCACCGTTGCCATGACAACCGGCTAAGTTTTCCGCAACCTAGCGGTGTTTGCTCTTGGGTTGGGACGAACTCAATACGTGCGTAGCGCCGAGCGGCGTGTTATTTGAGTATTATCGTGTGCGTTCTGCTGGGAAATAGTTTAATTTAACAAGCAAATGAAAAATGTCATTATTAATTTGAAAATTAGGTGAAAACATCTGCACTTGTTGCACTTGGCCAGCCGCCACTGGTTGGATCCCGCATAATTTGACACTCGCTCAAAAAAGGCTCGTGTCGATTAGTGCAAACAAATACACACAAAATACAATCGTGGTGCTTCAAAAGCCGTATATAACATCTACACAGGTGACGAATCTTGGATCTATGCATATGAACCCGAAAGCAAACAGCAGTCGACGGTGTGGGTGTTCCAAGATGAGCCAAACCCAACAAAAGTTGTTCGTGCAAGAAGCACTTCGAAGCAAATGGTCGTCTGTTTTTTTGGGAAAAGTGGACATGTGGCTGAAGTGCCACTAGAGAATCGTAGAACCGTCAATTCTGAATGGTACACCAGAAGTCTTTTGGGAAATCAGCAAAACCAACCAGCGACGCAGGATCATTCTTCTCCATGACAATGCGAGTTGTCACACATCGGTCCAAACAACTCAGTAGTTGACCGGTGAAAACATTGAATTGATGGGTCATCCACCGTATAGCCCTGATTTAGCACCAAATGATTTCTTTTGTTCCCGTACGTGAAGAATGAGCTACGTGGCCAACGATTTTCGACGCCAGAAGAAGCGATTGATGCTTTCAAAATGAATTTTTTCGAGATACCTCAATCGGAATGGCAAAGTGCTATGAGAATTACTTCAAATGTATGAAAAAGTGCATCGATCATCATGGAGAATATTTTGAAAAACAACAAAACCATTTTCAATTATACATATTTTTTTTGTTTGTTATTCCGGATACATAAATAGCAACCCTCGTATACGTATAAAGCAGCCTTGAATTTGTATCTTTATTATTTTGCGTCCCATTTATTCAATTTTTGGCTAATCGCGACGATGAGTGTGAGGGATGCGAAGAGGAAATTCATGAATGAACACAACAAAGAACACCCATTCTCACGCCGGGACTCAAACCCGAGAACTTAGATTAGGAGATCGAAGGTTGACCGGTTAACGCCCTCGGTCACCGAGCCGGCGAGAATAACATTTTACTTTAACGAGAGAAATTGTGTGTGTAACTACATGCATGATCGTTCATGAACATACCACTTGAAGAGTTCGAGTACTGTACACAAACACACACACACACATACACATGTGTTTTTTAAGTCTACTTTATGCACAGAAGGCTAATCGGGGGATCCGAACGACTGTGTTCCCCCACCGGGTATCGAACCCGGGACCCCTTGATTACAAGGCGACAACACTGCCTCTGCGCCATCGGAGAGCCATATATATAAGTATATATATATATATATATATGTGTGTGTGTGTGTGTGTGTGTGTGTGTGTGTGTGTGTGTGTGTGTGTGTGGGTGCGTAGGTGTGTGTGTGTTTCATATACTATAGACTCGAAACCGAGACTTGCTGTTCGAAAACAGCACGATGGGCGTTCATAAACCGAAACGAGACAAGAAATAAGACGTAGTGTTCGAGACTCTCGGTCTCGTTCGAGACGTTGGTATGATATCTGAAAAACTACCCGAAACGAAATTTACTTTACTATGCTACTTCTTCCGACATACCAAGAAAATATTTGCCAGATAAGTCATCAATTTGGTTACAAAATCAGTGCTCTCTAGTGGCAATTGTGAACCTGTGATGTGTGGTTGCACACACACACACACACACACACACACACACACACACACACACACACACACACACACACACACAGGGAGGTCACCTGATGGTTTAAGTGTCCGGAATATCGGTATGGAGACCGTCTTTTTCGTAGCACGGTCGTACTCTGCGCCATATTTTGGCGCACTTCGCGATGCAAGTGTGAATAAGACCTTTTTCCGGGCAGTGACGATCCCCTCAATACGTTCTGAAGGATCTCCAAGAAGTCCATCTACCGATACCAACTGAAACTTTTCCCTGCATATTGGTCTTTTATGGGGTCCACAAAAATTCCGCGTGACATTTTCGCGGAGTCTAATTATCCTGGGAATTATGCAAATTCAGACTTTCTTTTTACTTTGTACATATTTTGCATGAACAACTGTATTTTTTGATTACATAGCATTTATTTTGATATTCTGCCGTAATTATTGAATATTCTAGAAAAACATTCTTGGTAAATGGATGCATATAATTGGGAAAAGAATATTTACACACCATTAATGATCATTATTTTGAACAAATTTAAATTATTGCAATTTCCAAGTATCGGTATCGGTTCAAAGTGCTATCGGCTCAACTCTAATATATATGTGTGGGTGTGTGTGTGTATTTGTGTATTGTTGAATTGTTGTTTTAAGTCCACTTTATGCACAGAGAGGCTAATCGGAACTGCAACAATTTAAAGTGGGATCCGAACCACTGTGCACTGTGCCTCCACTGGATATCGAACAATATAATTACATCTATAGCTATCTACGCGCGCGTGCGTCTGCATGTGTGTGTGTTGAGGATAAAATTCTGTTTTTTGAGGGCTTGTAGAGTTGAAACGAGACATCATACAGAAAAAAAGCTTTATTAAGAAATGTTTTCCTTCATGTCCTCTATACGCTGTGAAAGTTTATACTGTGTTTCGAGACTCGAGACCAAACCAAGAACGAGATGGATATTTCTCGACACTAGACGAGGCACTGACAAGTTTCGTCTCGTCTTGTCAAATGGGTTAATCTCAGATATATATGAAGTTAAAGTTCCGGCGTCACCGCATCAAAGAATGATACCCCCGGCCAAGCGCAATGTTAATATCGCCGAGAAAGGAAACAATGCACTTTGCAGCCTTAGAAATGTTCTCCTTTAAGCAAAGGAGTGAGCCAAGCATGCACAAAGACCAAGCCAAAATCAATGATGGATTTTCAGTAAGGATCTGGCTTCAAGATAAAGTTAATTTGTTTAATTCCGTATTTCTCATGTAATGGGGAAAACTCCGAGTGGGTATTGTAGAACCTTTCAGTAGCCAGTAGCCTGAAAACATCTATTGAATTGCAACTTTCGATAAAAGCAGAGTTTCTACCTTATCCAGAGACTGATGAAAGAATATGTGCTAAAAGGAGAGGTCAATCAAAGCTAGATCAAAGAGAAGACTTAATTGACTCCAGGTTAAAATATGTTGATTGATGGTGTAAAAGTGTTAAACCGTCATTCCTTGCACAGAGGGTGTCGGATTAACGAGAATATCGGATTACTCCGAGGGTAAAGAAGACTTTACATTTTTTATTAAATGTAATATTACAAGTTTACTGTACTATGCAGTGAAATATAAAAAACGTAATTAAAAGACAAACGTATGATAATGGTTTTTAAAAAGTTCATCTTAGTGCGGTCAGTTTGACCTTTAATGAAAATTCTCTTCCATGGGAAGGGAGGAGGCGCACGGAAGGTTTTTATTTTCTGGGGAGGGGATCAACCAATGTTCTATCCCTCTCAAAACACTGCTTCAGTCGTGAAGCCATCGTGTTCTGTGCCAGTCTTACTTGTATTTATCAGTCCTTTATAATAATTAATGCAAATTACTCTGCTTGTTCTGTAAACATACGGTTTCTATCAATACGTTTCTTTACAAGGTAGTCATTCAATATGCACCTTCATTCCTAGTCTTTTCTTAAGTTTGAAAAATACTGGTGAACTTTTATTATAAATGAAGCCATTTTTATTTATTAGCGTCAATCCAGACAATAAGCATGGATGAAGAACTGAAAAATTGCGTAGAAAATAAACCCAAAGAAACATACAAAGACATATTCGGAATTGGAACCCAAGACCTCTGTTGCTTGCTTAATTAACATTACGGAGCCATGGGGATTATCATTTTAACAGTTGTCTCTAATTCACTGTAGTTTTATATAGAATTAGGATCATGGTTTATTATTCATAAATTACAGGTTCGAATCCCGGCCTGGGCATGGGTGTTCTTTGTGTTCATAGTTTCATCATATCATCACTCATCCTCATCTTTGCGAATAGCAGTGGCAGAAAAGCGAAGTAAAAATATAACAAAATCTATATTATTCATACATTCAAGTTGTCCACGAATATAGTATAATTTTCATTTAACTAAGTAATTTTTGACAATATAAGAAAAAAGTTTTCATTACACATGTAGAAGCCGACCCCCGTGGGAGAGTGGTTAGAACATGGCGCTACGAAGCCAGAGGTCCCGGGTTCGAGTCCTGGCCTGGGGATGGATGTTTGTGAGCGTCCATTCATCAATTTCATCATAACATCACTCATCCCCATCTTCTCAAATTAGCCAAAAGTGGCACAAAATTCGAAGTAAAATAAAGCAAATCAATCAATACACGTGTAGAAAAGGAACAGAAATGTTTCTTTTCCATTTGACTGACGGATTGAAGGAGAAACGGAATGAAGTAATTTACCAACGATCAAACGTGTGTGTCGTATCAGAGGTTTTAAGCATTGTTTGTCATGCGCGTGTATTCCAGTTCAACGAGGCTAGCAGTGCTGGCTCAAAGCAGTACAGTAACAAAATTTAACCCCTACATTTTTATATATATTGTGGAACGATTCAAGAGAGATTTTACCTTTTTTAAGTAGAACAAAAACGCTCCCTAGTGAGATATGGTAGAACTTCTTTCTCTACCAAGCATAGCAGTGAAATGCTATGCAGAAGCGATAACAAAACAGATAAGATTACACAATGTTATTCAACAACAAAAAGAACAAGTACGTAACTTTGTAACGGTCTAGCGGGATCGTTGCATTTATCCCTCTCCTGGGGAAAAATTTTGAAAGTTCGACTAAATTTTAATTTTCATGAGAAATTTGAAATTTTTTTCAAAACAATGTTCCATTATAGTCCACTAAATATTACACTTGACTTTTATATATTCGTCAACACACTTAACAGTCCTTTAAATATTAAAAGTCCACTAAATATTACATCTTATACGAGTTGACAGTCCACTTAATGATAAGAGTGCACTAGTCCTCATATACTTCCTATCAGTCCTTTCAAACACTCACTCTTCCTTCTTCACATCCTCTTCAGCACTCCCAGTTTCTTCAACCTGGATATCAAGGGAAATTTCGAGGGAATCCGCACTCCTTCCTTCTTCAGAAGTTCCTTAAGTTCGAGGAGAGTCACTTGCTTCATGCCAACCAGGTTCAGGACGGACTTCTCAAAGGATCCTTGTCTGGTCTCGGAGGTTGAGCTGGCCGCCGATTCCACTGAAGCAGGAGGAAAACTGTGCTGAGCTGCAACATCTACGTTGGGGGTAGAGGACGCGGACTGTTGATTGGTCTCGGCTATTGGTCCCCAGGCCATCAGCGAGTCGTCGAAGGCCTTGACTTCTGCCGTCAATCTTCTCTTCTCACTTTCTAATAGCCGCACTCTCCCATGCCAGATAAAATTTACATGGAACGTCATCGGATCTATGCATCCTTGGGAATCCTCGATGGGATATCTGCTTAGAGTGTCAGGTACAATGTTATCCTTCCCTTTTATATAAATGATTTCAAACGAGTAAGACTGAAGCTTCAAGGACCACCTGGTTAGTCGGCAGTTTCAATTCTTAGAGTTCTGAAGCCACACGACTCCTCGGTGATCTGCATAAATTTTGAATCGTCTGCCTTTCAAATAGACATCAAATTTATTCACTCCGAATAAACAGTATCGCAAGGCACTCTAATTCGTGAATGGAGTAATGCTTTTCATTTTCTTTCAGCTTCCTACTTGCATACTGTACCACAGCTTTATCTTCTCCATTTTCTTGAAATAATATAGACCCTAAGCCTTTGAGAGATGCGTCATACTGCAGACAGAAGTCCTTATTTAGATCAGGCTGTGCTAGTGCGGGAGCGCAAACTAGTTCAGTCTACATTCTTTGAAAAGATGCTTCCTGTTCATCTCCCCAAATCCACTTCACAGATTTGCACAACATTCTTACTAATGGCTCTGTTTTGGTAGCAAAATCTCTGATGAACTTTCTCCTCCAGTTCGCCAGTCCTAGAAACTTCCTCACATCCTTCTTGCATTTCGGTTGACGGTATTTTAGTATGGCTTCATTTCTCTTGGGGTCCATTCTTATTTTGTCACCATATATAAGATGTTCTAGATATAGATCAATTTTCCTTTCACGAAATCACACTTTCGCAATTTAACTTTAAGACCAACTTCATTTAACTTCCACAGGACTTCTTCAATGTGCTTTAGATGAATTTCAAAATCTGAATCCAAAATCAACAAGTTATCAATGTAAACAGTCAAATATTATTCTGTTTCTAGTCCGAAAACTTTGTGCATCACCGAAACAAATGTCGACACTGCATTGGAGAAGCCGTAAGACATCTTAAGGAACTCGTATTGTCTGCCTTTGTACAAGAAAGCTGTATATTTTCTACAATCAGCCTTCAAAGGGATCTGTAGGTAGCCTGTGGCAAGATCCAAACTGGTAAAGAATTTAGATCCTTTGAACCTTTGAAGTGATTCGTCGATCGGTGGTACTGAACTCTTAGGCACTATCATAATTGCATTGAGCTTTCTAAAAATATAAACAAGGCCTAGCACTGGTTTATCAACAACCAAGAGAGGATTGAGGTATGGAGAGACCGATGGCTGGATGATGTTCCAATCCTCCCATAGATTTAATTATTTCTCGAGAGCTCTTCTTTTGGAGAGAGGTACTGGATACGGCGCTCTGTAAACTGGTTTGGCACTAGTTAGCAGTACTTCACATTTTACGGCAGTCATGGTTTCTGGCTTTTCTGAAAAGGCTTCACGATACTTAGGCAGCATATCTAATAACCTCGAGCGTTGGGAATCTGTCAACAATTCGACGGTACTGATCTTACCCTTTAGGTCAGCGAAGGTACAAGTCCATTCATCTTCTTCTTCCTGAATTCGCTGGACGTACCTCACAATTTCAATGCTAAGTGAACTCCCATCCTCGCTTCCTTGTGATTTACCAAAGAAAATCTTTGTAAAAGTAAATCAAAGTATATCTTTCCCAAGAGCTTCATTTGCAGGGCTCGAAAAATCCCGGTCGCCAGATCGCCATGGCAACTAAAAATTTCATCCTGGCGACTGTGATATGCTGTAATATGTACGAAATTTTGATGATTCTAAGTTCAAATTGCAGTACAGCGTAAGTTAGCAAATGATTTTTTTTTTTAAATCAACGTTGTGAACATTCCAGAGAGTCAGTAATAATTTCTTACTCTTTGTCCCGCAACACCCCATTTCCTGTTTTCTTGTATGATTTAGCGATGTTTTGAATACCGTAATGCTCAGCTTCTTATACAGAGTGTTTCAAAAGTTGCACAACCCAAACTTTGAAAATGTATATCATGAAAACCGTAAGAGATATTTACACCGGGTTTTCTGCATTATAAAGTCTCATCCATTGAGATATTTTTCAATGCTTAAAATTATCAGTTTTCTCCATACAGAAAATTTAGATAAATTAATAACTGGCGGAAAGCAGCATTAAATTTTTTTCCAGAAATGCACTTTTGAGTGAGAAAAATATGTAAGAAATTATCGAAGGGATATAATTAGATGTCTGATGACTGATGCCATGTCAATCTGTCATTTGCGACCAATATTGGTCATGTCCAACATTTGATGGATTTTTATTGGCGAGTTTATGGGTTGAGTGAAAAAGTGCCATTTTTTGGGACATATATGGCAATGCTAGCACGTTGAAATATTGTCAACAGACGCACGCCATATGTGCCTAAGTATTGGCTATACATTTACGTGAAAAATCATAAACAAGATTTTGTGCCGAAATTGGACTCTTGAGAGAATCCTAGTCTGCCTCTGGTTACACTGAATTCTCTTCGCTCACTTTCGAAATTGTGTAGCCCAGAATAGTAAAAGTGCCTCTTTCTACCACCTCACCCTTTTCTGTGTTGCAAGTTGAAGATAAACAACCATATGCGCAGGTTGATTGGTGCATGAGGTCAGTTTTTGTGGTGCCCTTAATAGGGCATTTCATAAGATATACATGCAATATTATAAATACCCTAAAGTCATTCCTCTTGCAGGTGGCCGCGGTAGCTCAGTCGGTCACGCGTCTGACTACTATGCTCAAGGTTCCGGGTTCGATCCCCGGCCGGTTCAAATCCGGGAACTTTTCTAACGTTGGAAGCGGCCCCAACGCCCACCCAGCGTCGAATAACATGGGTTATAATGGTGTTATAATGGGTACCTGGGGGGTAAAGGCAGTCAGGGGCATGATGCTGATCACATCCCCACTCATGACCATGATCAAGAAAGTGTGGGGCGTTACCCTAACACCCCCTATACGCCTTCATGGCGTGGTGCTAAGCACAGGGGAGCACTTTACCTTTTCTACCATTCCTCTTGCAGAACTTCAGATGCAATGAGATATTTACATATACCTGTCATAAAAAGTTCTGCTAATGATGTATTGTTAATATCACGACATGGAATGAAAGCACAGATAGACATAGCTATATAGAAATAATATATCTACTTTTTTCTGTCTTTTTGCTGTTAGTTAAGTTTATTACTTCTGCTTTCAGTTTTATCTTTTATAAATATTAAAGTCTCAAGAAAGCTGGAAAGTTAGAAAGAAAGAAAAATGAAAATTTTAAATTTTTGCCAGTTGAGGAGGCTAACCTATTTTATTTGCATTATCAGTTGTGAGTTTATAATCCAATAGTGCAACAGCCCAATATTGGACCAAGGCTGGCCTCCCTCCCACGCGAGCCACCAAGGGGGCGTGGAGATCTGCAGCCAGACTAGGGGGACGGGTGGTCAGCCCGACCGACCCCCAGCCGTTGTAGGACTGTAGGATTATGCTCACTCACTCGGAGCTCCCCAATTTCCTCACGATGGTGGGTTGCCACCGGCCCTATACGTAGGCCGAATAAATTCCGACCAGAGCCGGATTCGAACCTACGCCGTCCCGCAGCGAACGATCTCAAGACGATTGAACGCCTTAACCCGCTCGGCTACGGAGGAGGACCAGTTGTGAGTTTAGAGGTTCATAATGTCTTAATTTGGAACAAGCTAAATTATTCTACATGCTGTAGCAGTCAAGAGACAGATTTTGGCCCTTGCTTCTTTTACTAATTTGTTTTTGCCATACGTTCATATGTGTGTGTGCATACCAGGTGACATAATGATAACACTTGTCTTGTAATTAAGGTGTAACAGGTTTGATTCTCAATGGAGACATATTGCACAGTGGTTGACGTTCCATTTTAAAACTTTGAGTCCTTCTGAACATAAAATGAACTTAAAACAAACTTTCACGTGTTTGTGCTTCTTATGTATGTACAATATAATTTGTTTACAAAGAACACCCATGCTAGGCCAGGATTCCAAACTTTGTAGACCTGGGGTTGTAGCGCACCGTGCCAACCACTTCGTGACAGAGTTTAGTGTGCCAAATTTTTAGTTTCATGTGATAAAATTGGAAACGAATGTTAATATCAACTGGTTAGAGGTTTTTGGAAATTAAAAACTTTACTACTCTTACTTGTACACCTTTTACATTAGAATGCATATGCACACTCCATTTAATAATGGAGGAAGATTTAAGATTTCATGCAGCGCATGATGTTGAAATTTTTAACTGGCTGGGAGGATGGGGTGTTTAGTTGGGCCTGGGAGTCAGCTGGGGAATGCTTTGCAAGAATTTCTGCTAGCTGGGGGATACCCCCATATCTACCTCTCACTTCAAGACTGTTTTAACGCGACCTGTTGAGACCAGAATTACTTGCAATTGCGAGTATTGTTTTTGGAAAAAGACCAGCATATTAATGAAAGTTATGTGAAGGAATGGTCATCCCAGATGACAAAGTAATGCCTTGTGAATCGTTGTAATCAAGGTGTTCCAGATTCAATCCCCAATGAAGGCACAGTGTGGGTTCAGTCCCAATCTTCATGTTTGGGCATAAAGTGTACTTACACTTCTTTTTTCTGAGAGAAGTCCAATTAAGGACACGTTTCGAAAGTTACACAAACTTAACGCGTTAAACGAGTTACAGTAACTGGCTGTCCCATAAGTTTCATTATGCTGTCCCAAAAGTCGCATTTTGTGCAAGAACGAGATTCATCAAACGCACGGGCCAGGAGGCTGGTTTGTTTGGTGAGAAACGTCTGCTGCTTATGGACAACGTGCATGCTGATGGATTCAAACTGCACTAGTTCGGAAAATGTATTATAATTTTAAGAGATAGCGATGTGAAGCCACATGCACAAAATGAGTATGCCTTAACTATTCTTGGAATGCGATTAAAATGAGTAACAGTGTCCAAAGTAGAGTTTATTTTTGCCATTGGGACATTCCTTCTGCTGGACGCCGTGTAGAAACTTTCTCTAAAACAAAACGCTGCACGTGCGCTTTCGCCTAGAGTGTCCCATAAGTCTGTAAAGTAACTGGTTTCACCAGATTCACGAGCCCAGTTATTTTCGTTGAACACACCTTATGTTTTATAGACCCTGTGCACTAGGCCAGTACTCTTAATTGCTGGGCTGTGGCTGGGTACTAGGCCCTAACATAAATCATACCAGGTAATAAGAGGTCCAGTGGTTAACAATTAATTTAATTCCAATTTTACATTTGTCAACAAGCCTAGAGAGAACAAACTTTTATTATTTATATGTATGCCATTATTTACTAATATTTAAAAATCTATGGTGCAAATGAATGTATAAAGTTTAAAAAATAGAAAGGGGTTAATTGTTTGGTCAGGATTTCAACTTTTATAAAAAAAGGCTGTTGTCTTACAAAGATTGAGAACCACTGCACTAGGTGGTGAAGATACATCAACACTTGCTTGGAATACTCTGAGTCACTGTGGTTCAGCCTGACAAGGAGGGAAAGTGAAGTTCATATTTGGGGGACAAATATTAATAGTTTTGAACTTCCACAATCCACAATGCAAGTTGAAGTTGCTCATAAGTGTTTTGAAGTGTCTACTAGAATTTGCAACATTATTACATAGAATTTTATAAACTGAGCAACCAACCAGCAAACTATATTTTATGTATGTTTTTTCGTTTTAGATTTCTGGAAACATTCAAAGGCTAAGGGCCAAGAAGAATGTATGCCTTCTTTAAATCAAGTGGTACTCTGACTGCACTTATTTTGAAGTATCTTTATCATCAATACTGTGTCTGTGCCTACAAGCAACTTTTATATGTAATCATTTTTTAATAAGAGCTGTACAATAAAGTTGTAATACATTTGTCAGTGTTAATGTATGTGTTATGTTTGGAAGAAAGAATTCCTTGTGTATAGCATTTAGTTTAAATTATTTTTGACAATTCTAGCCATATCATGTATAATTATCGTAAACCTCCCTGTCTTCATATACAGGGTGACTCTAAAGGTATAGTACAAACGAAAACCACAGATACCTCCCATGAAATGGAAACGAAAGTTCCCCTTCCACTTTGCCGAGAGATGCCTCCGTGAGGAGCTAGACAACGCCGAAAACGTGTGAAAATGAACTTCACACCTCTGTACAGCCAGTACCAGTGAAGATAGAAAGGCGGAACAAACGAAGTCAAAAGGAACACCAAAGTCGCCCATCCGAAAAACACTAGGCGGCAGCTGCGCAACGCATGCGCATGGGGTTCCACAAAGGAAATAGGAGTGTCCCGCAAGACAAGTGAAGGGAAAGAGTAGCGATCGACAACGGTAGGGACAAAAGAAGCAATGAAGCATGAAGTAACAATTGCACAGCGGGAAACAAACACATGCAGCGCGTGGGGAGTCCCCAAACACAGTGGGGAGACACCGCAGCAAGAACAAAGCACGGTTCAACAAAAGAGAAAGAGGACCGGACGGGGAATGGTACCTGTCAAGGAGACAACAAATGCGGGACGAGGGATTCCCCGTAGCAGCACCGAGGGGATGTCACACAGAGATCGTGCGCCAGCAGGACAAACACAGCAACTACGGGCACAGGAGGTTTATTGCCACGCAAAGGTGCACTTACAGATAGTACGTAGTCGTACCCCGGACTGACGTTGTTACAAAAGTTGCTCAAATTGACGACCACCACATTCAATGCAGGCATTGCAGCGTCGCAGGAAATTCTGGCGAACCCTATCAAAAATCCCTGGCATGGTACACACCTCGGCCGATGCTGTAAGTATCCGCGCTACCAATGTTTCCTTGTCAGGCACCGGGGTCTGGTAGACGAGTGTTTTCACATGGCCCCACAAGAAGAAATCCATTGGTGTGAGGTCAGGCGAACGGGCGGGCCAGGGGACGGGGCCCTCTCTGCCGATCCAGCGCTGTGGGTAGGTACGGTGCAAAAGGGTTCGCACTGTGCCATCAAAATGTGCAGGCGTTCCATCCAATTGAAACCACATACGATGTCGCACGTTGAGGGGTACATCTTCTAGCAGCTCTGGAAGGACTGATGCAAGAAAGGTGCGATAGAGGCGGCCATTTAAACGTGGTGGCAGCAGGTATGGACCGATAATCTGTTCATCGATGATACCTGCCCAGATATTCACTGCAAACTGGGTCTGATGGTGCACCTCGACTGCTGCATGTGGATTTTCATAATCCCACACATGGCTGTTTCGGCAATTGAAGATGCCCTCACGGGTGAATGTTGCCTCGTCCGTGAAAAGCACATGGCGCAAAAAACGGGAATCGTCGGTACAAAACTGCAACAGTCGTTGACAGAATTCCACACGTCGTGGGTAATCCCCAGCCTGCAACGCGTGGACTCGCTGTGGATGATAGGGATACAGCAGATCATCATGAAGGACACGCCACACTGTCGACTGTGATACTCCCACTGCACGTGCAATGCTACGGGTGCTAGTGGACGGTGTGTCGTCCACGCGAGCAAGTACGTCCTCCTCGACCGCCGCGGTGCGCACATGTCTTGGGTGACCGACATGATGGCCTGCACGTAACACACCCGATTCACCAAGGGTACGGTGCACGTTCGAAAACAACCTGCTGTCGGGTTGTCGCCTCTCCGGATACCGTCCGCGATAAAGGCGTGCAGCTGCTCGGCCATTGCCATCTGCAAGGCCGTAGACAAAATGCATGTCCCTCAGTTCTACAAATGTGTAGCGTTCCATGGTACGGTGAGGATAGTGCCAATTATGGAATACTGTACTGCAGTGCACAGGTGGCACACACACACACACGGGTCACAACGGCTTCGAAACAACGTACTCAATTGTCGTACGTCAAGCACACCACCACCGCACCGGCTCTTTCACTGACACGCTCCCTGACGCTGCACTTCCAATCAGCCCACACGTCCGCACGGCGCTGTGGCACAATCAGCTGACGTTCCTGAGCCACCCGTGCCTGTGCTCTTCACTACCTGACCACTGCCGTCAGGTGGGGCCATGTACTCTGGGGCCTTGTCATCGTGGAACACATGTAGCGTCCTTCATTCTTGCCCCATTCACCCACAACACGTACTTCGTCCGTCTTGCTCGAGCCGACGGGGAGCACTACGTACGATCGTGTGGTGTTTGTGTATAGCTCTCGTCCCCAAAGAAACCTCACTTTACTTCAAAGAAAGTTCCGAAAGATCAGTTTTGCCCCTTACAACCATATATCAGGTCCACGTGGAGTCCAGTAAATCCTCCCCTGAAACCTTTCCCACCAATAGCGTTCGTCCAAGAAATGACAGCTCTCGTCAAATCCACGTGGACTAAATGAGATGTTGCCAATTCAGTTTCTTTAGAGATTTCTTAACGTGAAGTTGCGGGTGCGTTATCTTTGCTAGCTTGTGTTATTGTGTTGTGCTATTGTGTTGTTTTTTTTTTACACAATGTGGAGACCTTGGGAGTGTAACGTCGCTGTGAATGAAGAACTTCCTCTTAATCCACCCCAGCCAAATACCCCACCTCCCGTTAATCCTCCCCTTGACCAACATCCCATCAACAATACCCCTGCTCGTAATGGCACCCGAACCCTCAGTAAGCAGAGCCAGAAAATGATTTGCAATGCACATGAATATGTGGTTGGAAATAATTTAGGGAGAGGAGCAGTTGCTGAAACAGCAAAAATTCTTAAACTAAACAGATCTACAGTTAGGAGAGTGGTGACAAGGGGGCCTCGTACGCCAAAGAAACCAGGAAACAAAAAACAAAGATTTGGAAAAGTAGATAATTTTTGCTGTGAAGTAGTTCGTCGTGAACTTTATCGATTTTACTCCCAAGGGAAATCACCCTCGGTAAAGGAACTATTAAATCGTGTAAAAGAAGCGGGCGAGTTTCCTTACCAAGAGAGACATTTGTGTCGACTGCTTGTCAACATGGGTTTCCGGTTCCGTGTTTTAAACAAAAGGCGGGTATTCATGGAATCGGTAAGATTAGTGACTTGGCGATACAAATATTTGGCGACTCTGCGAAAGTTTAGGTCGGAGGGCTACAGGGTGATTTATCTTGACGAGACGTGGTATGACACCCATGACGTCAGTAAAATGGGATAGGATGACGGTTCTTGCTCTTGTGCACTCAGTGCCCCTGTATCACGCGGCAAGCGTATTATGGTGCTGCATGCCGGAGGCAAAGAAGGTTGGGTACCAAATTGTTTATTTTTATCAGCCAAAAACATCGGTGACGCAAAGGCTGACAGCCATGACGATATGAATTCGGCGATTTTCGAAAAGTGGTTCCAAGACTGTTTATTGGAAAACCTCCCAAAAGACAGGAAATGTGTTATTGTTTTTGATAACGCAAGCTACCATTCCCGGTTAAAAGTAAAAATCCCAACAATGTCCACAACGCGAGCAGATTTTATATCGTTCATGAATAAGAACAATATAAACGTCCCAAACCCGACACCCACAAAAGCCGTACTACTGGGATTGATAAAAGAAGCTAACGTGGAGAAAAAAAATTGTGATCGATGAGCTCGCTGCATCCCAAGGACACGTTGTTCTTAGACTTCCGCCTTATCATTGCGTTTTCAATCCTATTGAACTAGTATGGGCGCGAATCAAGACATTGGTGCGGAAACGTAATGTGACCCCTACATTAAGTGCCAGTGTGTGCCAAGCACTAAGAGAAAGTGGAGAGTCAGTTGACGAAGTATATTGGACATCATGTGTAAAACATGTCGTGAAAAAGGAAACAGAATATTTTCGACATGACAATGACAATGATGATGGCCAGTTTATTATAAATGTGGACGACAGTGACAGTGACGACAGTGAGGAGAACTAGAGGTAGGTGACAGTTTCCATAAAATATAAATAATAATGCTTTATTAGGCTTTGCACTTTTCTCCTTTCAGGTAAGGCGTCTAACTGCCACGCTTGAGACCCGTGTTCGATCAGGGGTGAGTGATATAATGTCAGAAGTTTTCCAGCATGGGGGAGAAAAAGGCGCCCGAAGCGTGGTGGTGATCACATAACCTCTAAAATTGCTTAGATCGAGAATATGTGGGGCCCTAACCCACCCACCCCCAGTCCCCTAAATGTGCCTTCATGGCACAGTGTTATATGCACGGGGAACTTTACCTTTAACTTATACATTTCTCCTACAAGTTGATTTTTCACTTCAGAGAATATTCGTGTTGGATGTCTAAACACTGCAGGAATAAGCGACAACAGCGCTTTTCAGAAAAACAGGTGGTGGCTCGAAACCAGATACGGTTCCGGTCGGCTTCCTCTGGGGTTGGGTCAAAGATGCCGAACTGCTACTACGTTCAGGACTTGGGGTATACACCAATGTGGGGTAACCCACCAGTTGAACAGACGTGCATACCCCCACGTAGCTTCATTACACGATTGTCCCACGCAGTTTATCTGTCCAGCCTTGCTCGGCCCGGTCTCACACCCACCCGGCATTGTGCGGCTGCGGTGGTGTGAGGCCAAGCTTGGTTTCGGAGCGGAAGGCTGCGGTCGAGGAGGGACTCGAGTTGTTCGGCTGGGGTTGCGCTCGGAAGCAAGCAGCCGCGTCAGGTCTGGGAACGGTGGACCTGGTGATCGGGATGGAAACATTCCGACCTCGTCCATTAGTGTCGTCCACCGTACGGAGTGGTGGGGTCCGTACGACACTCCAGCAGCCTTTCGCCTGCTCCCACCCAGCGATGTGCCTCCGGCTTCATTTCTAAGAGGCTGATTGGGCCCCATCACGACGTTTGTTACAACGTCAGTACGGGGTACGTGGTCCTATCTGTACGTGCACCTTTCATTAGCAATAACCTCCTGTGCCCGTAGTTGTAGTTGCTGTGTTTGTCCTGCTGGCGCACGACCTCTGTGTGACATCCCCTCGGTGCTGCTACGGGGAATCCCTCGTCCCGCATTTGTTGTCTCCTTGACAGGTACCATTCCCCGTCCGGTCCTCTTTCTTTTTTGTTGCACCGTGCTTTGTTCTTGCTGCGGTGTCTCCCCACTGTGTTTTGGGGACTCCCCTTCCGCTGCACCGCCAGCGCCGCCATTTCTGCCCCGAACCATGTACGTGTCTGTTGCCTGTCGAGTGTCACGGACCACTTTGCTTGCATTCTCGGTGTGTTTTTACATCCTACGTCGTCCTCCCGTGGTTCTGCAACCCCGCACTACTTTTCTCGACTGCACTGCTTCAGTCATGGTGTTTGTTTTCCGCTGTGCAATTGTTACTTCATGCTTCATAGCTTCTTTTCTCCCTACGGTTGTCGATCGCTACTCTTTCCCTTCACTTGTCTTGCGGGACACTCCTATTTCCTTTGTGGAACCCCATGCGCATGCGTTGCGCAGCTGCCGCCTAGTGTTTTTCGGATGGGCGACTTTGGTGTTCCTTTTGACTTCGTTTGTTCCGCCTTTCTATCTTCACTGGTACTGGCTGTACAGAGGTGTGAAGTTCATTTTCACACGTTTTCGGCGTTGTCTAGCTCCTCACGGAGGCATCTCTCGGCAAAGTGGAAGGGGAACTTTCGTCTCTATTTCATGGGAGGTATCTGTGGTTTTCGTTTGTACTATGCCTTCAGAATCACCCTGTATAATTTTGTGTACTTGTGCATTTGAGTAGTATAATGTAGGGTGAAAATCCATATTGGAAACTTCATGCCATTAAAGGAAGATTCATAATGTTTTTCCATTAACTTTTCGTTCTCTGCAACGTTCATTGAATATTACGCTGCATGCTAAAAAGACAGTCCGCCTGACACAATCAACATTCTGCATTACAAACATGTGCACACAGGTTAGAGCTATTGTAGTATATACATGTACCATATATAGTATATAGTATGTAAATTCATAGCATTTCCAACATTGGTGGTGTTCTTTATATTCCTTTTGTGCTTCTGTCTCGAAGTCTTGGGCCTCCCCGATGGCACAGTGGTAGTGTCCTCGCCTTGTAATCAAGGGGTCCTGAGTTGGATACCCGGTGGAGACACATACTGGTTCGGATCCCACTTTAAACTGTAGGTCCAGTCCCGGATAGCCTTTCTGTGCATAAAGTGGACTTAAAACAACAATTCAATCAATCAATCAAAGTGTTGGACCTGGTTCAGGAACAGAATCAGTTGGTTTTGATATTCAATGCTGCTGCTCCAAACCCCTTACATTCTTGATTGTGGTATATAAACTGAATATTACAATAATATATAAAATAAAACATGGAATATCGACAAGTGTAAGTTCAGGCACAAATGACCAAACCACCCACCTTCCTGTTATTTAATAACTTCTGAAACACATGATAACTATCAGCATTCTGTCTGTACGACAAAAGGTTGACCTGCATTTTATCTTTGCATAAGAGGACTGTGGTAAGTAATTAAATTTATTTTCCTAATTAAGATTTAGTTTAATATACTATAGCTATCAACAGTAGCCAGGGACGTAGCTAGGTTGATCAGTTCGGGGGGGCCCAAAACTTAAGATTTTTTTTATCAAACCATTAAAAACTAACAAACTATTAATATACCATATAGGCCTACATAAGTATATGTACAGTATGTATGTATGTATATATATATAAAATCTTGTTGGAAGAGAATATTATTTTCTCCTGTAGGCCCAAAAAATTTACGGATATAGACTCGCGAAATACACGGCCATTATTCGGGAATTTAAATGCAGAATGAACTTATTAACTTCATGGCATCTAGACAGTCTTTAAAAATCCATGCATTTTCTCTTATGTTAGATTTTTGAGACACCAAGAACAATGTCATTAGTCCTTAATCCTTAGATTTGTAAATTTGCTCCAAGAAAATTGAGAAGTAGAGAAAACTCTCTTCCGTGGGTTTAGAAATAAAAAGGGTGCTGGTATCAGGTGTACGTACAAGTATGACAACGGTGCGAAAATGAAATGTTTGTGTAATGAGTTCAAGATAGGCATCCCATGTATATTGTTTATACCAGAATCGAATCCGGCGGCCTTTAGTGCAAGGCGACACCATTAAAAACTATTCTATGGGACATGCACGAGTCTTTTGTGGCGTCGTAGTATACACATTGGAGAAGGATGACGATATATATGAAATTTTATGCACACATCTAGTTTCTTAAAACAAACAAAATTCCCGCGCACTCAAATTATTGCGCTCTAGTCTTTCAAGGTTCGATCCCTGGTAGAAACTCCAAAATTTCTGTAATGGCCTAACATCGTGAGGACGATTGGGAAGCTACTTGAAATCAATATGTAAGCGAATTCCACTCTCAAAACTAGATGGGACTCAATGTGATGACCACGCGTCACCGAATGGAAAAATACCTCGGAGGCTTTGTCCTTCAAAATTAATTCTACTGAATAACTGTACTTTTCTTTAGAGGACCTAAACATGGCTTTTTTGCACAGTACAATGTTGTTTTCTTTCACCCTACTTTTATAGTTTTTCATTCAAAGGATTCCACTCCCGAAACATGAGCATGACGCGCTACGAAACCAGAGGTCCAAGGTTCGGACCTTGGACACGTGTGGTTACATCCATCGGATCATCATTCAGTCTCATCGTCGCATTTAACACAAGAGATAGAAAAACGGCGTAAAATAACGAAATAGAAATTATTGATTGACTTGGTTCATTTTACTTTACTTTTCTGACACTTTTTGGCTAATCGTGAAGATGAGAATGAGTTAAGATTAACTTGATGAAAGGACCATCACAAAGAAGACACATTCTGAGGCCGGGATTTGAACACGGGACATTCTGCTTCGTAGCGTAACCTGCTAACCACTCCACCACGGAGTTGTCGGCCCAAATAGAAATGTAAATTAGAAAATGCCGTCTTGAATTTGCAGGAACCGAGTTCACCAGCAAGGCCAAAAGATTTTCGCTCCCATTAGGAGCTTGATAAGTAATTTGGCTCTCCATATTTCATGATATTATTATGTAAGCAACTATTATTCGCTATATACCTTTGGATAAATTTTATTTGTATATCTAGTCAACTTTCCTGCCTAAGCAGCAGCCACAGCGTCTGCATTTTGCGGGTGGAGGCCAGAGTTGTTAAAGGTCCAGGAATTTTAAATAAATCCAATTCCCATCCAGGAGAGAAAATCAGCAAGCGTAAATGGGTTCTGGACCGTAATGAACCTTTTCATTTGTAAAGCTTTCAATTCGGTCCATGAATATTCTTCCCAGATGAATTTCAATTCGGTCCAGGAACCTTATTTCTTGATGAATTTAAATACGGTCAACGAACATTTTTTTCCGGATCAGTTTAAATAGGGTCAAAGTTCCGTATTGAAATGAAACAATTCGCAACTTGGTACGAATTTAGATTGTGCGAGAGAAAAGGTTCCGGTCCTATAACGGAATCCTATAGAACAAATTAGGATGTATGCGTTCCCTAATCTTTAACAATCCCAGGGTTGTTAATGGTCCAGGTATTGTAAATAAATTCATTTCACATCCGGTAGAGAAATTCAGCAAGTGTAAATAGGTTCTAGGCCTCAATTCGGTCCAGGAACCATTTTTCCGTATGAATTTAAATACGGTGCAGGAACTCTTTTTTCGGTAAAATTTAAATACGGTCCAGGAACCTTGTTTTGCAGCTGAATTTAAACACTGTCCAAGAACCTTTTCTCCAGGACCAATTAAAATTTGGTGCAGGAATATTTTCCGGATCAATTTAAATATGATCCAGTATCCTTTTCTTAATGGAACAATACACTACTAGGACCGAATTTAAAATTGTGCGAGAAGAAAGGTTCCGGTCCAGCAAAGGAACCCAATAAAACCCGTAGAAGTTATGGGTAGATGGACCTTTGACAACCCTGGTGGAGGCTAAATGAAAAAAAATCACAAAATATGCAGAATTTTGAAACGTATTATTTCTAGAGCATGCACACTACTATAAAATGTTGACTACATACCTCGTTTCCTTCCTTAATTGAAATGTGACTTATTCTTCATCACATGTGAGATCAACCGCCCTGGGAGTCAAACCCGGTCTCCTCTGTGGTAGTCGGACACCAATTTAGAAAGTCAATGTGTTGGACATTTGGTTGATCAGGCGATCCTACTTCAAGTTTTTCGAGAGGAAAACAAGCTGGCAGCTTCACACTCGAAATTTCACTTCGCCTACCCCCGTGGCTGAGTGGTTAGCACATCGTGCTACGATGCCAGGTGTGCCGGGTTCGAATTCCGGCTGAGCATGGCTGTTTGTTGTGTCCATTGATCAATTTAATCATCTCCATCTTCGCAATTAGCCAAATGTGGCAGAAGAGCAAAGTAAAATGAACCAAATCAATCGAAATGCATGAAAATGAGATCTCAAGCACTCCGTGATCCTACCGGAATCTCACGTTTACAGAAGCTAACTATGAAACCACTTCTTGGATCAAACTGTTCTTGGAACTAGCTGACAGTCATCAATTGTCGACCAATCAACACTTACTTACTTACTCCTTGGCTGCTCCAGCCCCTAAAGGGCCTTGGGCTCTCTCACAATGATAGCCCATTCTCTTCTGTCTTCTGCTCGACGTCTCCAGTCCACCGTCTTACTCCCGTCCTCCTAAGGTCCTCCTCAACGTCCTCCAACCATCTTTTCCTTGGCCTTCCTCTTAATCTTCTCCCTCCTGGTGTCCCTTTATAGACCTTTTTAACCGCTCTGTCTTCAGACATTCTTTCCACATGTCCTAGCCACCTCAGTCTCATGCTTCTTATATAGGAAACTATATCTGGTTTTTTGTAGAGTGCTCTAATTTCATCGTTTCTCCTTATTTGCCATTGTCCATTCTCATTTACTGGCCCGTATATTTCCCTCAGTATCCTTCTTTCCCATCTTCGCAAAAGTTCTTCATCTGCTTGCACCAAAGTCCATGTCTCTGCTCCATATGTCACCACTGGCTTTACGACTAGCTGATATACTTTGATTTTCAAATTTCTACTCAGGCTGCGAGATTAGAAAACTCTTAACAGTGAGAAATAACTTCGATTACCAGCTGCAATTCTTGCTTTTATTTCCTCCTTAATATTATTATCCATGGTAACTAATGTTCCAAGATATTTGAAACTTTTGCATTTTTCATAGGTGCCTCATTAAGTTGTATATGTTGGCCTTCCCTGAAATCCATATTTCGCGCTGAGAACATGTATTTAGTCTTGGGTTGGTTTATTTGGAGTCCCGTCTCACTAGCTGTGTTCTCCAATCTTTCCAGTCCTTCCTTCACTTCTTGCAATCTTCGTGCCATCATATCAATGTCATCAGCATATGCTAGATTTTGGTTCACTCTGTTGAAGAGAGTTCCTCCTGGGTTACACCCTTTACCCACTCTTCTCATGATCTTTTCTAAAGCTATATTGAATAATATCGTAGATAGCACATCTCCTTGTCTCAAACCTTGGTTCACTGCAAATTCCCTTGTGAGCTCTCCTTCAATCTTCACCTTGCATTTAGTACCCCTAAGCGTCATTCTGGTTAATCTTATTAGCTTGCTTGGGATCCCTAGCTCCTTCATTGCCTCATACAATTTTCCTCGTATGATACTGTCATATGCCTGCTTAAAATCTATAAATAACTGATGAATATTAATGTTATATTCATAACATTTCTCCATTATCTGCCTGACCATAAAGATTTGATCCGTAGTGGATCTGTTTGGTCTAAAACCACACTGATAATCCCCTATTATTCCCTCAGTCAGTGGTGACAATCTTCCTGCTAGGATCTTTGCAAGCACTTTGTATATTACGCTCAGTAGGGCTATACCTCTATAGTTCTCGCAGCAGGTTTTATCGTTCTTTTTATGTATAGGGCAGATTATTGCCATACTCCATTGATCGGGCATCTGTTCATGTTCCCATATATCAGAAAACAATTTGTGTATATACTTTATTAGTTGATTTCCTCCGTTCTTAACCATTTCATCAGTGATATTATCAATCCCTGGGGCTTTGTTATTCTTAAGAGACTTAATAGCTGTTCTAACTTCTTCTAGTGTTGGAGATGTTCCGGTTTCGCCATCATGGTCCTCCTCTGGGTACTCCTCTTCATCACTCAATTCTAGATCTTGGAACCCATCTTCCACATTAAGTAGCTGACTGAAGTATTCTGCCCATCTCTCTAAGATCTAATTTTTCCCCCCTATGAGGTTTCCTACTTGGTCTTTACAGAAAGCTGTCTTCGGTTGGAAGCCTTTCCTTATATCCTTCACCCTCATATACATTTTCCTTACTTGCTGATTACTATTATATTCTTCAAGTTCCTCAATCCACTCTTTCTCAAAGCATCGTTTCTTTCTCCTGCACACACAGTCTGCTTCCTTTCTTTTAAGTCTATATTGTTCTGTGTTATATCTGGTTTTCCTATTAAGCATTCTCTTTCGTGCCTCATTTCTTTCATTTATTGCTGTTCTACATTCCTCATCAAACCATTTACCTCTTCGGATCTTCGACTTCTCTCCCAGCACTTCCTGTGCTGTTTCATGTAGGATCTCCTTTATTATACTCCATTTCCCTTCAATACTTTCGCTTTCCCACCTTTGACTTCTTTGTTGAAGTTGGTTGTCTACCATTAAACGGAATTGTTTGGCAATGGCTTCATCTCTTTTTAACTTCTCATCATCATACCTTGAGGCCACGCTCTTCTTCCATCCCTATATGTAGCTATTCTCTGTCTGTATTTAATGCGTACTAAATAATGGTCCGAATCACTGTCTGCTCCTCGACAGCTATGTACTTGTAGTATATCAGAGGCATGTCTTCTGTCTATCAGCACATGTTCAATTTGGTTTTGTGTTAATGTGCCTTTGTTAAGTTGGTAAGTTCAGTATGGCATTGCATTTTAAATAATGCTGATGGAATAAATCAATAAAGTTTGTTAAATGACAACGACTCCTTATCACAAGAATATAATTATTCTTTACGGATATCCCCTATAACGGTTGGGTGTTCGACGTGCTGACCCCACGTCACCCCGTTACTGGTTAAAGATCTCCACACCTCTAAAATTTTAGGTAGGATTGTGGGAGAGACTGGCAGTCGAGAAATAGACCAAGGCCCTTGCAGGGCTGTCGAACCACGGGTTATTACATATTTATAGATGCTTAAATATATGTGCAACCTTACATGTCTTTCCAGTGAGTTATTGCAAGGGTTAGTTGTTGTACTTGACTCAACAAAATAAGCTTACTGTGTGAGGCAGATTCATACGAACCAACAATACCCAAAATAATAATAATAATAATAATAATTTACTTCAAAATTACAAAAATGTATTTACTTGCTCTTGTTTAAATTTTCGATTCTTCGAAAAGTTTGTTAAGGAGTTGAGTTGAGTTGGTGTTTTTAAGTCCATTTTATGCACAGTAAGGCTAATCGGGACTGGACCTACAGTTTAAAGTACGATCCGGACCACTGTGTACCTCCACTCATGTATCGAACCCGGGACCCCTCGATTACAAGGCAACAATGCTATCACTGCGCAATCGGCGAGGCATCGTTTGTTAAGGAGGATTCTCAAAATCGGTCTTCACGATATCGAGAAAAATATGCGTCGAGAAATCGTACAGTTTGTGAAGATAATTACTTTTAACACGTTGCGTGTTTTAGACTGTTTCAATAGTAGAATAGATATTTGGTGCGAATAATACTACTTACCTGGAGATATGAGGCATCCTGCCACCATTATACTTATTTAGCGTGTATTGCGCTCTGATTCGGGGCCAATTGTAACTGTTTGCATATATGTCGTTTACCGCTGCACAAGCGGTCGTTCTTCAATCTACTCAAGCTCAAAACATTGTTTGGACGCAACGGCAACACTCAACCCCCAACCCTGCCTGTTGTTGACCTGCGACTTCTAGGGATGGAAAGACCGCTCCCTCAGATTTCGAGAAACAACGAAGTTCTAGGTTCCTACACTGACATCCACTATAGCTAGAACCAGGAAAACTAGAGAGAAATGTGGTTTTGGGTTCGTGCCACTCAAATTAAGAACAGTGTTTCTAACTGAAAGAGAAAATTATTGAAAAACTATTTTGCAATATTTGTCATGAAAGTAAAATTTTCAGCAAATGTAGAACAGTTTGCCGGAACGACTTGAATGTTTCGGGGGGCCAGTGCCCCCCCCGTGCCCCCCCTAACGACGTCCCTGACAGTAGAACTAATTCCCCTCCTCTCTTGAAGGGTTTAATAATACTTCAAGATATTATTATTATTTATAATATCAATGTGAAGAAATGGAGTACATCACATAGTTGTCTCTATGGTGAAATACTTCTATAAAGGAATTGCAAAAATGTGTAGCGAGATTGCAATGTGTGTCTGCAACATACATGAGACAGTGCCTCAAAATAAAGTTTCACTTTTTGAGCTAAGTGCATGGCATTAAGTGTAGATTTTCTACATCATGATAACAGAAAAGAACCATGGTGGTCCAGTCAATAGGACGTCCGACTACCATACATGATACCTGGTTTTCATTATTAGAATATGTAATCTCGGGAGGGAATTTTCAATCTGTCCTAGTACAACAAGTAGCTCTGCCACTCATCCAGCCAAAAATGAGTGGTGGTCTGGGGGAGAAAGGAGGCTATAGCATGGCTCTGATCACATTTCCACTCTGTAAAATGGAAAAAATATATATTTGTTCTACTATTTCCATGTCCCCTTTGTACTGCAATTAACAGGAAATTGCTGTACTCCAGGATGCGAAATCATTGAAGACTGGTGAGGGAGGAGGAAGAACTTCATTTACATGAATGTGTGTGAATTATTATGATATGCATATTATATTTATATATATTACAGTATATATTAGCATATTAGAAAGTAGTGTATGAAATCCTGGAAGACAGGGGAGGATTTTCCCTCGCCAACAATTCTGTCCTACAATCCTTCAAAGATTCAGATTTTAAAGGAATTAATTTGCTACTTTATATACTTTATAATATATATATATATATATATATATATATATATATATATATATATATATATATATATATATATAGTGTATAGTGTGTGTAATATAAAATAAATGTATGTATATGCATAGACATTAGCACTGTATATTATAAATATATAACAAAATATACAATATTAAATATTTGTGTACACATTAATTCATTCTATATTTTATATACACATATATCAGGTATTTATAAAGTAGCAAACTAATTCCTTTATCAACCGAATTTTTGAAGGGCAAAATTCATGGTGGGGGTAAATTCCCCCCTGTCCCCCAGGATTCCATGCTTTTTAATATTTTTAATAATAATAATTCCAACAAAAGATCTTTTACTGCCAACAAATTGATTTTGGTTTGATTTGCTGTTTTAAGTCCACTTTATGCACAGTAAGGCTAATCGGGACTGGACCTACAGTTTTTAAAGTGGGATCCGAACCACTTGTGCCTCCACCGGGTATCGAACCCGGGACCCCTTGATTACAAGGCAAAGACGCTACCACTGCGCCATGGGGGAGGCATAACAAATTGATTTGTTTGATGGTACCAATTATCTTGTTCAGAGAACTACACCCAATTCGATACTCCATACAAGAGATTTGGTTGGATGAAGAAAATTAAGTCAATCAAATAATTTTGTACAGGGAATCTCAACGTTTTGCTCGCGTATAACAAACAAGGGATTTGGTTGCTGTAACTAGGATTTGTTGCAGCCAAACCAGTCTTTTCTCTCAGTGTAGTAGACAAATTATTTAATCAGAAACATTGATGGGGAGGTAATGAAATATTAAATCTTGAGTATACTTGCCCCACATGAAACACTCAAGCTTAAGAATAATTATAGTGAATTTTCCTTTCATCAATTTAAGTTCATCACGTTCATCCTCATAGTCATGATTAATCGAAATAGGTAGGAAAGCGATGTACTAAAATGAGAAAATGATATTCAAAATTCATCACCATTATACATTGTGCCAATTATAAGGTGGGGCAACTGAAAACTGGAGCAGCACAGGCACCCTCGGCACCCCTGGTTTCGATGCCCATAACTGGGAGGATGGTATGCCCGTTATAGACTTTGGGAACTAAGATTAAATCGTCATGACGTTAAAGTTACTTCTAATAGAACCACCCCCTCCCCCGGACCTCCCTTTCATATCTACTATTACCCTAGGAGGCAGTTTATAGCTCGTTAAAAAAAACTTTAAAGTTCTAGCTCCATTTCAGGTGCAACTTAGCTCTTTTTATATGTATTCGATTTGGTACAAGCGATAGTGACAAAAGTGTTGTCAGTAAGCTTTGAAAGAACTTGCCGGCTATGGAAGAGACTGGAAAGTTTTTTGCAGTTTGCCTTATTTAATTGTCGAAAAATTGAGAGTTAGTACTGCAATTGCAATCTATGGTGGTTTTTACATGAAAAAAATAGGAAGAAAATAAAATTCATGAAAGTAGAAGCGATTGTTTTGTGAGTTTATTAATTGGTTAGGTAACTTGGCAAATTTCCATCCAACCTAACATGCAGGGTTAACTTATTCTATTGAATTTTACTTTTCTTACAAAAACTGTAACAAGTTTCACCATAACTGACAAATATTAGTGTTAACTAAGAAGCACAATTCCTAATTTTTTTCCCCCAGCAAGTTTCTAACGGTTTTCTTCATACAGGGTTCCCACACACCTGGGAAAACCTGGAAAACCTGGAATCTCAGGGAATTTGAAGAAAAATAAAAACTCAGGGAAAATCGTTAATTATCATTGAGTCCCAATGAAGCACATCTGAAGGACTAAAATATGCTTGTTATTGTACTAATAGTTCCAACTTCATTAACTTGCTTTATATGAACTGTTTTGAAGATGTAGATTTTAGATATGTGTTTATTTTACATCACAGATTAATTGATATTATAATAGGGTGTCTGTCAATCAAGAAAGTCAAGAAATCAACGAATAGGTCAAGAAAGTCAAGAAATTATGCTTTAGGTCAAGAACTTTTGCTATTTTTTACAGTATAGGGAATTTACATTGTTATATACTTGTACTGTGATTTGATCAAATTGAATATTTGGAAATCTAAAATTGTATTGAGTTGTGGTTAAGATTGGTTCACTTTATTTCTTAAGAAATTTTTTTTACATGCATTAATAATTATCGAGTCTCTTCTTAAAGTAGAGCTTCAGTTTTCATCATAACCGGCTTTGGGCCAGGAGTTTATTGAATAAAAATATATATTTTCTTAATTTCCAACTATACCTAAGTAGGGGGCTATTTAATAAATGTTAAGAATACAGAGAAAAGGTAAAAGAAAGTCATGAAAAGTCAAGAATTTTTGATTTGTTTTTTTTTGGTAGACACTCTGTATCAATTTCTGTTTGTCTAAAGTATTCTACAGGGTGGCTCAATAAGTCACTTAACACCCACAGTACAACGCCACTGCGGCATGGAACGTGAAAATGGCGATGACCAAACGTTATCAGGCAAAGGGGGAAACACACTGACGTCACCCGCATGGTCGGCAGCCATCTTGATGTCCGCCATCTTGAAATCAACTTCAGAAATTTAAATGGGAAGGGGGTCGTGCGACATATCAAAATGGGCTAGAATTTCACCAGGAAAACAACTGTGACATTTGTTTTCACCTAACTTTAATTGTTGCAGACTTAACAATACCACAAAGTTATGGCTCAATAAGTCACTTAACACCCCCAGTACAAGGCCACTGCGGCATGGAACGTGAAAATGGCGATGACCAATCGTTGCCTGGCCAAGGGGGAACCACACTGACGTCACCCGCATGGTCGGCAGCCATCTTAATATTCGCCATCTTGAATTCAACTTCAGAAATTTAAATGGGAAGGGGGTCGTGCGACATATCAAAATGGGCTAGAATTTCACCAGGAAAACAACTGTGACATTTGTTTTCAGCTAACTTTAATTGTTGCTGAGTTAACAATACCACAAAGTTATAACACATGCTCAATATGACGTCCCTCTTGCGCAACACACACGTGTAATCGTCTCTCCCATGACCTTACCACATTCTGAAGAACCTCAGGAGTTATTGCAGTACAGGCATCCACAATGCGTGTGCGCAAGTGGGCCAGATCCCTGATTTTCGTAGCATACACCATGGCTTTCAGGTGTCCCCAGAGGTAAAAGTCCAATGGTGTCAGGTCAGGTGAGCGTGCAGGCCATTCCACAGTCCCTCGGCGACCAATCCAGTGGTGAGGGATTGTTGATCCAGGTACTGACGGACTATCATCCCATAGTGCGGTGAAGCACCATCTTGCTGGAACCATTCAGGATAGCTCCCATCCTCGGACAGTAAGGATGGTAAGATCTGCTCCCGTAGCAGAAGCAAGTAGCCCTCTGCATTTAAGTTGCCCTCAATGAAAAATGGACCAACAAGTCGGGAACCCCAAGTACCACACCACACCATTAGCTTCCCGCCTCCCGTCACCTTGCTGGGATCTGTCCAATTTGGATTTTCGGGTGACCAGTACCGCAGATTTTGCTTATTCACCTCTCCCGACACATAAAAATTAGCCTCATCACTGAACAGAATCTTGCTACCGACGGCAGGGTCACGTTGCAGTTGTGCTATAGCCCACTCACAAAACTGCAAACGCCTGTCTGGATCGTCCTCACTAAGGTGCTGCTGCAGCTGTATCTTATACGGATGCCAGTGGTGGTCACGTACAGTCACGGACACTGCCGGCTTGTAATGAATGCATTGACTTTCAATGAAATCGTTACAAACCGGCAGTGTCCGTGACTGTACAATCCTTTGAATTGAACCCCTGCTGACTCCGCTTTCCAGCGCCAGTCTCCGTGTGCTACGGGTTGGGGACTTTGCAAATGATGCCAACACCGCTACAGCAGTACCCTTATCCGTGGCTGTTTTCGGACGTCCATGTCGCGGCTTATCATCCACAGATCCAGTATCTTGGAACTTTACCAGCAACTGGCTGACGGCCACATGTGACACCGGTTGTCTTGCAGGATTGCGGTTATTGAAGTCTGCGGCAATGTCACGCGTACTTCTCTCCCCTGACATCAATATGATGGCAATCCGTTCCTCACGTGTTAGTGGCATTTTCGTTCAGATCAGTGAAAAAGGAAATATGCTACTCTTGACACGATCAATTCACATCATCACTCTTTTAAACTTTTATGTAAAGACAAAACACAATCGTAATTCCCATGCCAACCAATACTACAAGATATGTACATACCGGTAAGTCAATATCCGGACATTTTCAGTGATTGGTCTAACAATAAATACCACATAATCACATACTAACGATTATTTGAACAATAAACATTTAAGCAAAAAGGAAAGGACATGTCACTCTCCCATGCGGAAATCGCCCTTAAATTTAAAGTTAGGTGAAAACAAATGTCACAGTTGTTTTCCTGGTGAAATTCTAGCCCATTTTGATATGTCGCACGACCCCCTTCCCATTTAAATTTCTGAAGTTGAATTCAAGATGGCGGGCATCAAAATGGCTGCCGACCATGCGGGTGACGTCAGTGTGGTTCCCCCTTGGCCAGGCAACGATTGGTCATCGCCATTTTCACGTTCCATGCCGCAGTGGCCTTGTACTGGGGGTGTTAAGTGACTTATTGAGCCATAACTTTGTGGTATTGTTAAGTCTGCAACAATTAAAGTTAGGTGAAAACAAATGTCACAGTTGTTTTCCTGGTGAAATTCTAGTCCATTTTGATATGTCGCACGACCCCCTTCCCATTTAAATTTCTGAAGTTGAATTCAAGATGGCGGACATCAAGATGGCTGCCGACCATGTGGGTGACGTCAATGTGGTTCCCCCTTGGCCAGGCAACGATTGGTCATCGCCATTTTCACGTTCCATGCCGCAGTGGCGTTGTACTGTGGGTGTTAAGTGACTTATTGAGCCACCCTGTACATGTACACATGATGTCTTATCATATAAATATTTCAAAGCTCTGAATGAAATAACAGAATATACTTTTAAGATATATCCTATGGATATGTGTTACGTGGATATATTGTGTACACAAAGCACAAAATGACCGCCTTTGACCTGCACATAGGACCTAAGCATAGGCGTTTGCACGGGGGTCAAGGGGCAGTTACCCTCCCTAATCATGGATGTTCGCAGATTTTTTTCCATGAAGGGACAAGCAAGGTATTTTTCCATGGGGCATACATATTACCTCGATAATAGTGTTGCCCCCTCATAAAACAGCACTTCAATTTGAAATTATATCATAAAAATTAATTTAAATTACTATGACTGAAATCAAATTACATGTGTAAAATATATACTTTGAGGTTGACATTCGTTTTCGAAGGGGGAGGGGTAGCCATCCATGCCCCTATATTATTATACTTTCCCTTAGAAATTTAGTGTAGAGGAATTTTATTGCTGTTATTAAACGATATTATACTCTTAAAAAAAATTAAGTATTTTCAAGCCGATGAAAGTTCGAAGCAACTACGTGGGAAGGGGGTTGGTTCAGTTGCGCAACCACAAGGGGGCAGGGGAGGCATTGCCTTCTCCCAACCTTGGACGGATATCAATTCTAGGGAGGCAAACGTTGAGGTAAAAGAATGTAAAACTAGCAGAAGCTAAGAGTAACAGGACAAAAGGATACTCAAGATGGAATTAGTTTTCACGTCTTTCTTGCATTATTTCTTCCAGACAGCCAGGAGCACCTGCAGGCGGGCAGAGAGGGGCAATTGCCCACTCGACTTTAAATTTTATACAAATAAAAATTAATTCCATAAAATTTTCTAGTTCGCTTCGCTCGCAATGTCTGCTTTCCTTACAGCCTTGTCAAGTTCAGAGCAGTTGTAGCTAGGGGGCTGCGGGAGTTGTCCCTCTACGCCGCATGATCTAAATGAGAAAAATTGTAGAAGAGAATGCCATGGCATCCCATGGAAATTATTTGCGTGCTATTAAATCGATACTGTTTTCAATTTATATAAATTTGGATCAAAAATATTTCTTGCTCACTTCGCTCGCATTTTCTTTCTTTTTTGTAATGCATTGTGAATTGCCAGAGGGACAACTAAGAACAACTGAGTACTTCAGACAGTTGCTACTATAACAGTTTGTTTTGGAGGAATAGGAACATTATATCAATTGATATGTTATGAGGCGGATGCATTTATTATGTAATGTATTTAAGTAATATGTTTTATATATATATACACACACACACACACACACACACACACACACACATATATGTACCCATCAATGACATAAAGCTAAAAGACTGAGATAAAATTAGATTTTTCTTTCCCGACTGAACTTGCATCAAGGCTTTGCCACCCTAATCAGAGGGTCTGCGCACGCCTATGGACCTAAGTCTCTGTGACCACTCATCAATTGCATTATGCCTGTATCGAGGGAGAAATCTTAAACTGCCTTCACAAGATAGTGGTTCAAAGTGGCAATACTGCATTATATTTTCTTGCAAATCATGTCTTGAAGTACAGACCAAAATTTCTAGTCCAGAGAGCTGTCCCCTGTACTGCCAGATAATCCATGTGAAGGGAAAATAAAGTTGAGCACATTTGTCTCAAGCCACTGCTGGGTTGTTTGAGACATATGAACTGATGCAATCCTGTTGAAAACTCTACTCCTGGCAATCGAATAATATTGCTTAGATCCTTGACCATTGTATCCAGGACTGTCTCGTGGTACACTTGGGCTGATGTTTTTACCCCTTTCTTGCAGAAAAGGAGCTCAGTGATGGTATATAATGCCCCATTTCCTACCACACCATGATTGAAGCAGAATGTGGCCCCTACTAACTTCTTGTGACATACAACCTGTCATCCCTGCAAGTTGAAAGCTGCCTCCATGATAATTCTTATGTACCAATTTATGCTTAATGATCCAGTAGGCACTTTGCCTTTATTGCTTTCTGAGGCTAGAAAGTGGTCTGTACGTTGATGTAAGCTTTCAGTCCTAGGTCACTTTGCAACATACAAGACATTGACATTTTGGAACCGGTCAGTTCACAGACCATCACTGATGCTTCCGTACACTGATTTTTCCAGTTACACAGTGCTTATAATAGGCGGTTGTCCTTGGCTGGGCTCGTCTTTCACTTTTCCAGTGTCACTGAAATGCTGGAGACTACAATACTTGAATCACTTTGGAGATTTGAAGCTCCTAGAGAATCTTGAAAATTTCAACTGACTTCCCTACCAAGGCTGATGAACAGCCACGTGATGTTCATAACCACCCCATTCCATTATGAAAGCTAAAGACAATGTTCTATCACTTCTGTAGGTCAATTAGCAATGACTTTGATGACCATGTGATGAGCCACATACCAAAGTTTGTGACGGTGTTTGAAATTTATTTTGTGATTTTGTGTGCTGTAAAAAAGTGTGAAAATTCCCCAAAAAAAACCTTACTCCTTAATTAAGTGCATAAAGTAATCATTTTATTCTCTAATTTGTTTTGTTATTGGCTGATACTGATAAAGTACCACACAAAATTTACTAATAAACCTATTGATCTGATATAAAATTGCAAGTGCTCCTTGAATGTTTGATGAATGGTTCATTCACCTCCTTAATTAATGCATATAACTGGGTGATTGTAGTGGGTTTTGCCTTTGAAAAGGAACTACCTATTTAGACATTTACTTTGCAAAACCATGACATTAATTACATGTTCTTATTCATAAAATAAATAACAAGATGACAGAATATTGCACTAAATTACAGATTGTTTATAAATATATCAGATCAGTAATATTACTGATAAAACAGATGCACCATAGGCTATTGTAAAATATACATATTTAGAATAGTAATGTATGGGGTATTGAGTACTACTCTGGGAAAAATGTACTGATTCTGGAAAACTCGGGGAAATCTCAGGGAAAATGCAGTAGGAGTTTATGTGGGAACATGGGCGTCCGGAAGGGGGGCAAGGGGGGGGCCGTGGCCCCCCCCCCTGGAAAACGAAAGTCAACCAAAAATTACATATTTCACACATATAATTTAATTTCAGCCACAATAATGTGTGTTAATTATTGCACGAACATGATGAATTCAATTAAGCAATGTCTTTTTGAGGGATGAACACTATTATTGGGGAAAATATGCCATGTTGGCCCCCCCCTGGAAAAATATACCTTCCTTGCCCCTCCCTGGAAAAAATCCTGCGGACGTCCATGTGTGGGAACCCTGTACATAATTGTGTGCGATGGTAGGCTGTTTGTTGTGGTGCCCACAGGGGTACGCAGGAATTATTTAGATAAGATAAGATAAGATTTATTTCCATCCACTTGATCATATGAGTACAAATAGCACTATGATATGAGATAGGTCAATTACATGTATAATTTTGAGTACAAAGGAATTAACACATACTTAAGCATATTAAAAAGTATAAAGAGTATAAAATAAAATTACATGTATGATTTTGAGTACAAAGGAATTAACACATACTTATACATATTAAAAAGTATAAGAGAGTATGGAATAACATAGAAAATAGAAGAAAAATCAAAGGTTATGACTATTAGTGAACATAAAAATACAAGAAAAGTCAAAGGTTATGTCTATTAATGAAAAATATGATCTAAGTACTCCTCTGTGCTATAAAACAAATACTTCATAAGCAAGCTTTTTACTGTTATTTTAAATTTGGTTGGATTATGATTCTTGAATTCCTCTGGCAGCTTGTTATAGAGTTTTACACCTTGAAATCCTAGACCACTATGTGTTTTGGATGTGCGGACAGTAGAAAGGTGGAGGGAGTCATGCATACGAGTGCTGTACTTGTGTATGTCCAGATTTTTTGAGAAGATTTTAGAATTTGTATGAATAAAGTACAACGTTTCTAATATGTACAAACATGGAAGAGGTAATATTTGAAATTCATTGAAAATTTGTTTTGTTGAGTTTGAGAGGGATACATTCTTCATAATTTTTAATATGTGTTCTTGCCAAATAAAAATTTTCTGCATTTTGGGTGAACTGCCCCAGAAAGAGATACCATATGTGAGTACAGGTTGAATCTGTCCAAAATATACTGTCCTTAAATCATTCAAAGTTAAAACATTTCTCAAAATTCTCATCATGTAGCAGAGCCTGCTTAACTTTTGAGTTAAATTAGTAATATGCATGTCCCAAGACAGGTTTGTGTCTATCCATACTCCTAAGAATTTTATTGCATTGCATTCTTTGACAACTTCATTGTTAATAATCACATTTAAGTTTTTTATTTGTTTTGCTGAATTAAAATTTATTAGAAATGTTTTATTAACATTTAGGGAAAGCTTGTTGTTGTTTAGCCAGGTGTTTAGTTGTGTTGTTGTTGAAATGGAATTCTTTTGAAGTTGCTCATATTCCAGGCTTTTTACTATGATATTTGTATCATCCGCAAAAAGTATTGTTTGAGACTCTGATAAGGTTTCTGGAAGATCATTTTTGTACAGTAAAAATAAAACTGGTCCTAGAATTGAGTCTTGCGGTACACCTGTATTGAGGAACAGTTGGTCTGATTTGATTTTGTTAATATCTACATACTGACATCTGTATTTTAAATAAGAGGTGAACCATTTTTTTGCTAAACCTCTGATACCACAATGGTCCATTTTATCTAGTAAAATGTCATGCTGAACCAAATCAAATGCTTTGGTCAAATCTAAAAATAATCCATGCACATGCAGTTTTATGTCTCTCGATTTTAGTATGTTATTTGTAAATTCAAAAATAGCTTCTGATATTGACTTACTTTTTTTGATGTTTGGATAAGATGTCGTATTTTTCTAAGAAAGTTACTAATCTATTTAGCATAATTTTCTCTATTACTTTAGAGAAGACCGATAAAAGAGAAATTGGCCTATAGTTTTAGCATTCTTCTTTGTTGCCTTTCTTGAATAATGTTCTCACTTTTGCTATTTTGTACTCACTAGGGAAAATACATGTTTCTGAAGATGTGTTGCAAATACTTACTAGTGGTTGTAAAATACAATTTGCACGTTTTTTTTTAGTAGAGAACTTGAAAATTCATCTGGCCCTGATGAATACTTATTTTTTAAATTTATAATTACCTTCTCGACTTCTCCCTCAGTTACAGGTGTGAGAAACATAGTGTTTGTATTTCTGGGACTGTTGAAATATGTTCTTAATCTAGATGTAGAGATTACTGCATTTTTATTTACGGTATTGGGAATGTTCACAAAGTATGTATTAAAAATTTGTGCTACATCAAGGGGATTGCTTATTTTCTCTCCATCAGCCATAATTTCTATCTTTTTATTCACGTTCTTTGTTTTCTTACTAGTTTCATCATTAACAATTTCCCATAGTTTCTTTGATTTATTAGCAGATTTGCGTATTTTATCTGCAATGGCCAATTTCTTAGCATTGTTTATTACCTTCCTGAGAATAATTACATATTTTTTGTAGTGGTCTTTAAGTATGGGATTCTTGTTTTTCTGGATTTCTTTATATAATTTTCTTTTTGTTTCACAGGACTTTTTTATCCCTTTAGTTATCCAGGAAATTGATTTTGTTTGATTTAGGGGTTGTCTGTATGTTTTGTATGGAAATGCTACTTCAAAATGATATTTTACTGTCTTTGTGAATAAGCTTACTTTTGTATTTAAATTTTCCTCCATGAGCACATCAGTCCAATTTTCTTTATTTAATGAATATACAAAGTTTCCTATATTTTCCTTGGTGAATTTTCTTTTTTCTACAGTAGTGATATGTTTTGCAGTTTTTTCTTTTATATTCTCTGGTATATGGACACTTATATGAAAACTGCTTCATGATCGGACAAGGCTAAAGGTAAAATAGATGTGGTGTATTCAAAAAAATCTTGGTTAATTATTATTTGATGAATACATGATTTACTTGTTGGTGTTATCCTTGTTGGTGAATTTATTGTTGCAATCAAATTATAGGAGGTTAGAATTGTATTTAGTTCATTTTTTCCGAACTGTTTTTTTAAAAAATCTATGTTTATATCGCCCATCAGTATAATGGGTCGTTTCTTATGTAGTAAAATGGACAACACTGTTTCTCATTTTTAAAAAAATGTGCCTAAATGTCCATCTGGGGTTCGGTATAAGCAAACTACTGTTGCTTCATTTTGTGGTAATTTTAAATTCACTACTGCGTGTTCAAAATTGAATTCTTCATTTAAATAATTCGTTTTTGTTACGTTTTCATATGGTATATTGCTTTTAACTAGTATGGCAGCACCACCTCGTTTGTGTTGTTTACGGCAATATGCGCTGGCTAAATTAAAATTTGGGATTTGTGTGGAAGAAAACTCTTCTTCTCGCAACCAATGTTCGGTGGCACAAATTATATATGGGACTTCTTTGAGGGATCCAAGAATCACATCCAGCTCATGGACCTTGTTCCTTAATGACTGAAAATTTTGACTCATTAACCTAAAAATATTTTTGTTTTCAGAGATAAGAAGTTGTTCATTTTTGTTTATGTGTCTATAAGGTGTGTTTGTGTTTTCTAAATTAAGCGTTTTTGATGTGGTAAGGCCTTGTACGTTTTGATGAAATATATATGTAAAGTGTTTTCTTTTGCATTTACTTTTTTAACATGAGTACCTTTCCCTTCTTTTGTTTTTTATCATCACTCTCGACACTTGGTTCTAAAATAAAAAATCTTCATGAATTTTTTGTGGTACACGTTTTTCCCTTCTTGACAGTCTTGGAGCTCCGTCACTTCTGCTGGGAGAGCGTTCGACATGTCGCCTTTTCTCTTCAATGAAACCAATATCACTCACAGTTTTCATAGCAATGTCGCTAGCTTCTACACCCACCCTATCATTTTCATTGCTGCTCTTGTTGTTTGTCTCAGTCAAAGTGTTCTGTGTTTTTCCCTTGTCGGATTCAACTAGCGCTGCTTCACTTATCCACTTCCTTGAGTCAGTACACTTTTTCCAGCAGAGTGGGATGATTTGATTTTCCTGTGATTTTCTGTTAATAACACCATGGGTCATTTGACATACATACTGTTTTCCTTTGTGGTTCAAGTGCTGTCCATGTCTTGTATGATATTCTCTGCTCATGGTGTCAAGGTCAATTATGGTTACATTTTTTAAGTGTTTACAAGTGTTCTTCATCTGTTTATTTATTTTTTGTATTTCGATGTTTACACACGACTGAGGGATGAGATCATGTCTGTGGGGTATAGTAGTTACAATTACATTTGTATGAGTCAGTGAACCTAGTGAGTCACGTACTGCCATTATTGCATCGCTGCCCTGATTTGTCGCAATATCATTGGAGCCAGTGACTATAATAACATAGTCATTTGAGCTGAACCTCGAACACTCCTTCCTTGCTGCTTCTAGTACATGTTTTGACTTTGCCCCGGGTTTCACTGAACCATATATATTCATTGCTGGTAGAAAATCTTTCATATTGGTGGCCAGGTAGCGCCCATGGCTGTCGGCGAAGATCACTGCTTTGGGTCTCTTTTCTTTGATTTTCAGTTTTGTAGTACTTTGAACTTTCCCGTCTCGAAGTCCATTGATTGGGTCTGTTGTATGCCTCTTTCTTCTTTCTTGGTATTTAAGCTCCCTACACTGATTGCGTGCACTTTCGATTTCACCAGGTTCATCGGTCAGTGCTGCAAAAGGGTTGGTATGCTCAAATGAATTATCCAAGCACTTTACTTTTGGGGCATTAGTGGATGGATAGTGCCGATTGAATAGAACTCTCCCATGTTTCACTACTTCACTCCAACTATCTTGCTTGTTTGTCTCGCACAGATTTTGGGCAATCCTTCTTTCTTCTTCTACATCTCGAAAGTCCGATTTCAGAACGTCGATAATTTTTTCCTTTGACGCTAGTTCCAGTTTCAGTCTCTCACACTCGAGGCGTAATGATTTACAGCTGTCACAATTCGGCATCCTGTTTTTTGACTTTTGTGATTCGTTTGCCACAATTTTTTGCACAGGTTCGATCAATACACCACACTCACGTCAAGGTCGAGAAATAGAACCTACACTGAATTTCTTATACTTTCGTTTTCACTGCACTTCCTCACTCCCGGGTTGGGAAACACGCCTGACAATGGTGTGAATACCTCATATGGTTTATGAATGTGCTTCGTAAACAAATTACTTACTGCCTAATTATTATTTTTTTTCCACTGTTCACTTAAAGGACCCGTTCTTCAGTATGCATGTATATCTTGCGACTCGTTGTCACTGTTCACTTAAATGATCCGTTCCTCCGTATGCATGCATGTCTTGCGACTCGTTGTCACTGTTCACTTAAAGGACCCGTTCTTCCGTATGCATGTATGTCCTGCGACTCGTTGTCACTGTTGAAATTGTAACGGTGGATAGTGCATAGCTGCTTGCTAGGGTGGCGGTATACTCATTAACATATTTCGTATATTAAAAAAAAAAATAGAACACTTTCCACTCTCAAAAATGGCACTCGCGGGTCATTTTAAGGCGAATTTGCATTTAACACTTTATTTTTCACTACTTTTGTTTGAAAATGTCAATTTTCTCAAAATTTCGGAGAGGGGCTGTAGCCCCTTCAGAAACACCTCTTTGTACGCTAGTGGTGGTTGCCATAGTGGCTTAACAAAAATTTGGCGTAAATATTCAATATTTTTCTTAAATTCCTTTTTCTATATTCACTGTGAGGGTAAATTTAAAAAAATTAACTTCCTCTGAGTGTCCAGACATTCCGAAAAAAAATGGCCGAGTCTGCTGCCACGCACGTGTCAGCAGTAAGAATAAGCGTCAAATTTGCTCCTGCCACGTAATTCGTCTGCTAAGGATGTTACAAATCTTAAGAACACATGAAAACGAGAAAAATGCAAGTTTATGATTAGTGGGAATGAATGTACAGGTAATTTAGAACCTTTTTTCTTTAGAAAGCATTTAGCGATATTATTTTAATGCTAACGGAACCTAACCTAACTACGAGAGCATTTAGGTTTATTATTAGAAGAATGCTAAGGGACCTAATCTTAAAACATTTATGTGAAAGTAATCGCTACAACTTCACAGTATGTGTTACAGACGTAATTGCATAAATAGCATGATGAAATCACGATAAAACAAACACCGAGTTTGCTGCCACGCGCATCTCTTTAGAGGTTCCAGCAGAAAAAGAACGTGGCAGCAGACACTTCCAAAAAAAAAATCATAAACACGTTAATTTACAAAAGAATTGTTAAAAAAAATTGTCTTCCTATAACAGCTTTGAGACGATCGCCTCAAGATGATGACGTCATGACTGAACGCTGCTGCCTGAACGTTAAAACCTTCAACACGGTATTGTCACAGATTAATATCACAGTTAATATTGTCTGAACACGTAGCTTGTAACGCATCGTCCTGTTATAGATGGATTGCAGAATTTAAATCTAAAGTCCCTTGGTTCAATTCATACACACTCCCACGGCAAGTCATAGTTTTTATTAATAGATTAAGAACAGGACACGTACGTACACCAGCACATTTAGCAAAAATAAAAATTAAAACTCAAGAAAATTGTAAATGTGGCAATAATAATCCTGATGCTCAACATTTAATTCTAGAATGTCCCAAGGTACCTTTATAAGGTAGGCCATTCCCGAGGTTCCGAGATTTTCTCCCATGATTCTGTGCGCGCTATGACGTCATTAAGAGGACAGAATGGAACTTACTTCGTTATCGTATACGGAAGCTTGAGATAAATGGGTCGATTATTTACTTATACACACTTTTTCTTGAATGCCGGTAGAATGAGAACAAATCAACCTGTTTGTGCTCTTGCCACGTGCAATAATAATAGAAGAAAATCGCCTGGAATAAAGTGATCATCGCTTCCCAAAAAGTTGCTGTAGCAGGATTGATTCAATTTGTTCCTCCAAATTTCGGACTTACTCAGTGGTGCAACCACAGGGGAGGGCAGGGGCATTGTCCCCCAACCTTCGACGGAAGTCAATTCTAGGGGGGGGCAAACATTGATGGCCAAAGGCACCTGCAGGGGGCACAGAGGAGAAATTGCCCCCTTCTATTTCAAATTTTATACAAATAAAAATACATTTCATAAAATTTTCTTGCTCGCTTTGCTTGCAGTGCCAGCTTTTCTCAGTCTCGTCAAGTTCAGAGACGTAGCTAGGGGGCGTCGGGAGTCGGCCATGGGCGCCAAATAATCTAATTTTTAAAAAAATGTGAAAGAGAGAATGCCTTGGCGCCATGTGATATTATTTGTTCCTTATTAAATCAGTATTGTTTTAAATTGCAAAAATTGGATCAAAAAATTTTCTTTCTCGCTTCGCTCGCAATATAATTGTTTTTTGTAATGTGATGTATTTAAATAATATGTTTTGTATATATGTAATGAAAAGAACTTTGAATACGTACATAATTTAGTGTTAGCATCTTGCATATGTATTTTCTTATTTTATGTCGCTCCATGTTGCATATGTGTAAAACATATGAAAGTTATACATATTATATGTACAAAAAATATCTTCGGCATGCGTTTATCATTCATTTTCTGCCATTCAAAAATACAGTTTGTGTGCTTTTTTTCAATTATTAGCTAATGTAAAATTTCTGGTGTTGAAAAAATATTTCAAATCGTTTGTTCCAAATAAATGCTTTAGCACAGACATCTACCTACCTTTTGCGTAATTTATGAGGATAATAACGTCTTTGATACTACTACTATTACCACTAGTAATAATAATGCCATTATTAATGTTATTATTATTACTATTATTATTATTGGTACGTTTATCCTGGTACTTTCTCCCTCCAAATAAAAAATTGTGGTTGCGCCTCCGGCCTTATCTTCCACACTCGCTTTCCGTATCATCACGTATGCAACTTTCAAAAACCTTTACACAATCGGAACTCAGTTTCTAAGTATTGTTTCATTGAATATTGAGTGCAAGATAAGATTTATTAGCTTTGAAGTTGAAACATCGTCCGCGAAAATAATACTTTGAACATCTCGTAGGTAGCGAACACTAATTAACAATTGCACTGTTACTTTACTTTATGTGCGTTTGTTGAGAAATTGTGCTGAAAATATAATGTACGACTTACAGGACAGGCGTTTCTCCCCTGCACATCCTTTCAATCTTCTCGTCAATCAATGAGAAGAGCTGCCATGTAAATAATGACCAAAGAAGCTATTCAATCAGGCCCGTAGCCAGGAATTCTTTGTGTGGGGGGCGAAGCCAATCCTAGAGGGCGCAAATTTTTAATATATTGTGTCGCATTGCCACATATTATGGTAGGGTACACAGAGGCACTTGCCCCCTCCCCCAAAAGCTATAAGTAACAGAAAAGGGATAATATCTTGAAACTGCAACGAACAAAAAAAAAAAAAACTTCGAGCAACATCAAATAGCAATATTTCGATAATGACCTTTCCAGGTTGCCAAAGAATATAAAGTTTAACATAAATAGGCTAGTAGGGACTGTACCTACTGGATATTGTAATTGATTGATTTGGTGTTTTAAGTCCACTTTATGCACACTAAGGCTAATTGGAACTGGACCTACAGTTTAAAGTGGGATCCGAACCATTATGTGCCTTCACCCTACTTGATATTTACAGGTCGATAATGTTAATTGTGGAAAAAATTGTAATACTTTTTTTGACCTTGCTAAAATATAAAAACATGGATCCCTTAATGCACCACGAACTCTATTTCCTTCAAAGGGGAGACTCTTGCATCACTACAGACAATGTTTGCCTACTGGTTACGTTAACCATTTTGCAAAATATTGTGTGAATTGTATTATATTATAGTTGAAATACATGTTTCGACACCTGACAAAAAATAGGAATCCCTTGATTGACCAATGACTTCTTGGATTACAATGTCATCATTAATATTTGATATTAAGTTTCATAGAAAGAAATTGTTTTAATAGGGCGCAAATAATTTTACGGGGGCTCCCAGGTCCGACTCCCGCCGCCCCATATGAACTTGGACTATAAGAATAGGAGAAATTGTGAGCGAAGCAAGCAAGATAATTTTACGAAATGTATTTTTATTTGTATAAAATTTTAAATCGAAGGGTGCAATTGCCCCTCTGTGCCCCTTGCAAGTACCCTGGCCGTCTGGAAGAAAAATGCAAGGAACACGCCCTCCCCGATGGCGCAGTGGTAGCGTCATCGCCTTGAAATCAAGGGGTCCCGGGTTCGATACCCGGTGGAGGCACAAAGTGGTTCGGATCCCACTTTAAACTGTGGGTCCAGTCCCAATTAGCCTTACTGTTCCTAAAGTAGACTTAAGAAACCAACTCAAACCGAACCTACCTGTATTATTAGTAAAACACATTTTATGTGTGTGTTGGATATGGTATGAGATTTAATTAGGAAAAGCGATGGATAATGAAATATTTATACAAAGTAAATTAATGTACGTATTATGTTCTTACAACAAATGTAACTATTACAGAATAGGAAGCCAGTGACGAAATTAGCCGTAAGTTTTTTTTAATTCCTCGCAGTAGTAAATATTGTTACAAATAAAATCCAAAAATTTAGATCCTCAACTCAGGTGGATAAGAGATCAAATTATAATTCTCAGCTTGCATTTACCTCCGATTATTAGAAGTATCATTCGACCGAAAAGCAATCTCTGACTGTTGGCTGATACATGCGACGTGCCTAAAATACAGGAAAACGTAACAGCATAATCGTTCCATTATTTTTTTTTGTATTGGTATTGCTTTTGTTTTATTTCAAGTATAATTTACCCTTTGGCTAATCGCAAAGATGAAAATGAATGGTGAGTAGATGAAATGGATGATCACAAACATTACAGAGTACTACACAGATTGTTGGCCCACATGCCAGAACCTACAGAAGGTTGTTTCACGTTGATGGTAACGATTTCGATCACCAAGGAGCAGCACGTAGGCATAGCACAGAGCAGCCAGAGCCAGTAGGACGAAAGTACTGTGTGTTGACTTGCAAAAACGATAGTTGGTGTGTGAGTGAGTGTTTATATGGCACCAAGAAATCCTTTTTTTTTGGGAGGGGTACATCTGTGCCCTTTCCGACGTTGGTTATAGTTATAGCCAGATAATTAAACAGTGCCACATGAAAGCATTCCATTGTCAAAGAAGGGCATCAATGCAGTATTGAATCGCCATAAAGCTTGCACTGTACCTGTTGCTGGAACCAGTCAAAGTGGGCCTCGGACATATCATAAGCCCAAGCGTTCCTCCGATGTTGTGCGGAAAGTGAGATCCTTGGTGCGATGTGAAAACCCTGCAACGCAAAGAGTGATTGCACAGGCAGTGCAATGTTTCTCTGCAACTGTAAATCGCATCATAGCCCAAGATTTACAACTTGTGGGGAAGCACAAGGCTCAAGTTCATAAGTGTCGTGCCTCACATCTCCAGGAGAGGAAGACCAACAGTCGGAAGCACTACGAACGACAACTGGCAGGGGACCGCTGGAAGTATGTGGTGTCCCTGGATGAATCATGGGTGTATCTGTCGGGATGTGGTAAAAAAAAGGGGGCCATCTACTATCGTCCACATGATGCAAGAGGTCGATCTGAGTGGGTACGTGAATGTGCTGAAAGTTTTCCACGCGGGTTCATGGTTGTTGGTGGTTACTGCCATAATGGCAAACTTCCACTGCGCAGAGTGGAAAAAAGGCTAAAATAAATGCAGCCTATTACCAGACGAATATTTTGGAGCCACTTTACAGACATGAAATTACTTCTCTCTATGGCAGCGACACATCTCGTGTTGTCATCCACCAGGACAAGGCTTCCAGTCATACGGCAAATTCCACGCAGGCATACATGGATCGGATGGCACGTGAAACGGGCATTCATGCAATCCCCTTTACAGACATCCCTGTGAAATCCCCCGATGCCTCTTCTATGGATTTTTATGGGTTTCCGTTGTTGAAACGAGCCTTGGGAAGCAGACGGCCCAGCACAATTGAGGGTCTTTGGAAAGCTTGTGAGGAGGAATATGATCTTTTGGACCAATGTGTTCTTCGACGCAGTCTCCTCCAATGGAAACTCCGCTGCAGGGCCATTGCTGCAAGACAGGGGTATCACGTGGAGCACCACCGCTCGTGGCGTCATGGTTTTTCTTAAGGTGAGGTGGGTTCTAACTTTGTTACCATGGACAAGAATGAAGTTCCTAGGATATATTACCTGGAAGAGATATTGCTATTTGAATTTTTCCCGAAAAGACATCCTTCATACAATAGCCATTATCTAATTCATTCACCGGCTCGGTAGCCGAGGTCGTTAAGTGGTCGACTTTCGATTTCGCCTCCGAAGTTCCCGGTTCAAATCCCAGCATGGGCATAGGTGTTCTCTGCGAGTCAGGCATGTATCCAGGAATTCCTTTCGTGGGGGACTAAACACCATATTTTTAAGGGGTATAGATAGAACCTCACAATTGTATGTTTAAGGCCAATGGTGGCAATTGGGTTCAAAACGGGAGTGGGGGGTGCAAGAAAAGTTTACTTTATCTTCCCTTGGTACAAGGGTTAGCATAAAGAGGTCATAGTGTGAAGGCAAAAAAATGGGGAGCAACTATCCCCAAAATCGTCGCCACTGTTCAAGGCTCCCAAATTATTCAGAACGTGAAATCGGAACATTTTTTACCACTCAACTCCAAAGTTTCCATGCATTAACATTGTGTGGCGGAACCATCTCAGTATGTGTGTTTGACCATTTCTTATCATCAGACATCAAAACATCTATGGCGTCTTCGAGTGTTTTTACACGCACGGGATGGACAATCCATTCGACAACGCGAGACTCAAACTGTGGGCTGCGAACTGGACGCAGAAATTTCTCGAATATTTCTCTCTGATTCGAGCCTGAACACCACTACTGTGTCTTGTCCTCCCATGTTTACAGTTCTTATAAAAGCTGACACTCACCAAATTATTCATATTGAGGCCTTAGCACTCGCAAGTGTTCACAATTGTCTGTCACAACTTCCGCAGTCTTGTCATACATTGGGCACGAAACAAAGTAAGTCTTCTCGAATACAGTTCGAAACAATTAATTCACAATGAAAACCCTTCCGATCCCAACACATCTAGTGTTTCTTCTCCCAATATGATTAAATGCTTACTCATTTATGTCCAGTGACGTGCCCAAGGGAGGGTTGGTGAGGTCATAACCCAATTTGACCAAGTATTCCTTAAAAAAATGAACGTCAAAGAGAGGAAAAGATGGCAAAATAAGGACTGACCACCAAAAATTGTATGCATAACCCTCCTCTTCTAAAAGTCTGGGAAAATTTGGTCCGTGCACAACTAACTCATCGCTCAAAACTTTGATTTTCAGTTGATCTGTGCAGCTTATTTATTTTTTAATTAACCGCTCCAATGCCCGTTACTGCTTAAATATTCACTTTAGAGAGAGACCTTCGATCTCTTCGGCCCTCGACCCGAACTAGCAGTACACTGAGGCTCCGGAAATTCCGCTGTCGTTAATGTCTTCTGCTTTGGACCCGAACTGGAACTATTATAGTAGTAGACTTCGTTACTTTATGGTATTTAGTCCTTTTCATTTTCGAATCACTAGATCTTATAAAGCCACCAATAGACTGTATGAACTATCACACTTACCTTTGAATACTCATTAACCGATTCTGTTGTACAGATCAACCTGGAAATTGAAGCCGCGTATTTTAACCTCACTATATTCTAGAACGTTCCATAGATAAAACGATTCGTTAATGTTGCCAGTAGTTCGACTCCTTCTCTTATTCAAGAACGTTCCCTCTCGCGCTTTCCAGAGATTAAAAAATTACAACGAATCGTCCTAAGTGTGGCGCTACGTTTGCAGCTTCCAAATGATGACAAGTCTTTGCATAGTGTTGCGACAACACCGAAAGCGCAAGAAAAGTTTTAATGCAATATTATCAACAACAGGCTTATAGAACATTCTCCGTGTTACCTTGGTAAGTATTTCTCCCCTTATATATTATCGGCACACTATTCAAGAAAACAAAAACCTAATTTTGCCGGATCCTGTGGCTGAGAGTCGACCTCTGTGGCGAAATGGTTAGCAGAGCGCGCTACAACGCCAGGGGTTCCGGGTTCGAGTCCCGGGTAAGGCATGGGTATTTGTGTTTGTCCAGATGATAAGAAACTGAGAAACTGTAAAAATTGAAAAGTGTAAAATGAGAAAAAGTGTGAATGGTGGGGATGCCTCCGTGTAGGGGGTATTTCCTTAAAAAAAAAAAAAAAAAAAAAGTGGTTAGCACATCGCGCTGCGACGCCAAGGGTCCCGGGTTCGAATCCCGCTCAGCAATGGTTGTATGTGAATGTCCATTTATCATTTTAATCATTTCATCACTCATTCCCACCTTCGTAAATTAGCTAAGAGGAACAAAACGCGAAGTAAAATAAAATAAATCAAATAAAAAAAAACTAATTTTATGTAGTGTAAACTGAAAAAATTAAGGGGGGCTCCAGCCCCCTGATCCCACCTTGGGTGCGCGCTATTAACAATAACAGGGTTATAGAACATTCTGTGTCTTGGCTCGAAAATTATTTATCTCAAATTATCATCACATTATTTAAGAAGCCATGAATCTAATTTTATGTAACGTAATTTCCTGAATGGGGTGGTGGAGCCCCCTGATTCCCACCTTGCATACGTGCTTGACTCGATAATTATTTCTCTCCTTAAATTATCGTCACGTTATTTTATTTCACCTACAAGAAACCAAAAACCTCATTTTAACTATTGTAAACCGCAAACTTTCGGGGGGCTCGAGCCCCCTAAGCTCCCCCTTGGATACGTGCCTGCTGCGAGTCCTTCATCAATTTAAACTAATCATCACTCATCCTGTTCGTGGCGATTAGCCAAAAGTGGAAGAAGACGCTAAATAACAAAAACAAATTTATCCTCATCGTGGCGATCAACTGGAGAATCTGAAAAGTTGCGTAAAAATATGGAAATTCCAGGATATTCAGTAAAAATTCATATCAGAATATGCCCGGACAAGAACTTTCCTTAGAATTAGACATTTAAAATAAATGCAATAGGTTAGCTGGAAGGAAAAGCCGGCAGTGGACTACAGCCTACAGGGACAAGATATCACGCATATAATGTATGAAAAATAAACTATGCATTGTTTCGGAATAAGTGTATTCTTCTATCGCGTATTTGATCTCTTGTTGTCAAATTAAATTAACAGCTTTGGTGTATAATATCAAAAGATGCATGAAAACACAGCGTTTCATGGGCCATCTGCTACATTCTACGCATAGCTCTCTTCCGCTCGTGTCCGCTTGGTGACGTCACAAGCTCTAGCCAATAACGTGCAAGTCGCGGAGTGGCCCCCTCTGAGAATGTCCAATCTATTCAGATCAACAAATCATACTCTACAAAGGTTTTCAACGTTTAAAAATTCCATTTCCAATATCACTATCATCCATTTTAACAGATTTAACCCCTTCATTAATATGGATGCTGTATGCATATTCTCGAAAATGTAGACTTGAAATATAAAGTGATTTTTAAGAAACAGCAAAATAGACAAAAAAAAGTGAATTATTTATAATAATTGTTATATATTTGTGATTCCGATTAATTTGTGAGACTAACTATCAACTTTAGAAGAAAACATTAAAACAAATAAAAAACAATAACGATGTCCAAAATCGACAAGATAATGTTGACAGGGACAAAAAAAGAAGAAGAAGAAGAAGCATCGTCCTCTTGTTAACTACAATAATAACACAGATAATAATGTGATCCTACAGTTCACTAATTATGACATTTCCTTGCAGTAGTTTGGGTAAGTAAGAATTTATGTTTCGAAATATGTAATTTATATCTTGTTGTTTCGGTTATAAAGTGTTCGATATTATCACTCGATTTTCAAATAAAAATATTGAACTTCACCAGCTATTTTATCCGGAATACTCCTGGCCAGAGGGTTCTACAAATAACAAGTAATTTACAAATTTAAAACTTCAATGCATGACTTCTGCTAGTGTTTTTAGTGTTATTTTCAGTCAGATGTTGATGAATTACAATGAATAGAGATGAGATCTATCTACATTTGTAGCCAAAGTAAATGCAATCTATTACCGTATTTACCGGCGTATAAGACGTAGTTTTTTTTTGTGTTGGGTACCCTATTCTACACCCTCGAATTTTCATTTTTTTTTCATTATGAAGATTATGTGATCCTAATTGTGAATATAAAAAAATTGGAGCGCGGAATGAAGTATTTACGACTGTACAGCCGTTTAAAGTTGAGATTTTGTCGTTTGAAATTGTTGAGTCCAAATTTCACAACTTTTCGCGCTATTAAGAAACATCGTTTCTTATTAAGAACTAATTTTTGTAACGAAAACATTCGAAGAGTGCGGAAAATCGAGGGTGTAGAAAAGGGTATGGGAGCCTGTGATTTCAGTTACGATCCTTACCAATTGCCGGTGTATTTGGAAAGTATAAATCCTAATTTAAATGATATACTAAACAGCATTAGAAGCATACAATTAGCTGTTGTAAGTTCTAACCAAGAACTTAAGATTCAGTTTGAACAGCCTAATCAGGAACTTAAAACTCAGTTTGAACAGTCTAATCAGGAACTCAAACAGTCTAATCAAGAACTTAGATCAGAATTAAATCTGTCTAATGAAAATATTCAGGTTAAGTTCGAAGTTATATCTTCGAAACAAGCTGAATTATCTAGTGCACATACACAGTTATCTTCACAGCTTGATGTTAAATTTGAAGCTGTTAATCATGATATTAGTCATGTTAACAATCGGCAAGGACAAGATAGATGCGGTTGGAACAGCGTGTTTACAATCAACTACACGTCTTGAATCTGTATTTGATAATAAATGTCGTAATGTTGATGTCAAACTATCTGAATTTGAAAATGTGCAGTAATCATTGAAAGAACACGTTCTTGATTATGACCAACGTTTAGATAATCTCAATTCAAATTATAAAGACTGCTTAGTTGATCTTATGTCTAGAGTCACTATTTTAGAAAGTAAAAGCGATGTTAATGCTGATCATGATAATTGAATATATCTGTGTATGTCTCTTTGCACGACAGTTGCCATAATCGTTGCTATTGACTTTCGGTCTTACTGTAATTTGTGTATTATTTTATAGTTAGTTCCAGTATATTCAGAATGCCATACCGAAAGAATTTGATTTTGTCGGTCGTTCAAACGTCTAGTTTTAAACTATTTTGTATTTTCATAGATTTTTATGCCACTAATTTATTGTTTATAAGGGTAATATTAATATTAACGGGTTCAGTTTACAATCACATGCCAATACTTATGTAACAACACCTTGCACAGAGTGTGAAATCTATGCAAGTAATTGGCAAACTTGTTCTTGCTGAAAAGAATTTAGAAAATACATCAACTAGTAAAGGAAAAATCTTTCGGTAAATTATCTGTTAACATATTTCCACTTTCTAAATTAGATTTTTAGTTCTTCGCCCTAATCATTGTCGAAGCAACCAGTCACTGTGCCAGAAACAAATGGATATAGGGAAGCAAATTAAAGTAGTTTATTCTATGGAGAGCAATCAGATTTAATATACCACTAACAGTGCTTGAAGTGGGTGGAACGCGCGGGTACTATCCATCAGTTAATAAATTTTGCTAAAAGCACCCCCTCAGCCAGGATAATTTGTGTAAACATCCCTCTCTATCCAAATATCCCCAAATTATGAATTTCTACTTCGAGCACTACACTAAATCATGAGAGAATGCATATTTTGGCTAAAAGCGCATTTATTTATATAGTTTTACTTGTTTGCTGAGTAGGGTGTAGAATAGTTTACTCTTGTGCCACTAATAGTAACAGAACACATTACAATGTACTGCAGATTATATTATAGCTATTCAGCATGAACCATAATTTATTCCATCAGGTGTAATATCTAAATTGTGTAAAAATAAATAATGTAGCCAGCCTCAGAGACATTTGTATTTTATAAGAAAAAAATATATAATATAAATTAGTAAATGCATTTAAATTTAATCTTCAGGTCTCTAGAAAGTGTACTAGTTGGGGTTTTGAACAGCAGCAACTCCGGTCGTGATCATCAGCTGACCACGTCGTGCCCTGCCATAGTTTCTCACATTAGGACCAGCATTCAATCCAATGTAAACAGGCAAAAAACAGGTAATTAGTTTTTGGTCTACAATTCCAATGATTTTAAATGGTTAACTTTTATTGTTTAATGAACTTTAGTGATATCCACTGTTGATAAGTGTCAAATTTAGTAATTTATATTGTTTTTTACATTAGTATATTTAAGTACGAAACTTATTACGAACGACCTGCCAAAACCTGTAATGAAGATGGTTGTAGCTTGTATCGAGGGGAAGTAACAATAGAATCATAAATGTCACAAACAGAAACACAGATACTGGGTGCACAATATATTTCTGAAGAGGTGACAATTTTACGATCTTTACGATCCATAAAGGAAAGATACTTCCATAAAAAGTTCTTCACTTTTACTTCTCATTTTCTCACACACCAACACCACCAGTGTGTGTACAGCAAAGGGGCCTGGTTTCAATTCTCGGGTAGGCATTGCTATCGTTCGGCTAACGTCAGAGCTGAAGCGAGGTGAACAGATCTGAGCTGGGCACTCATGGCTTACTTCTCGTTTGGTTTCCTCTAAATCAACTTGCCAATGCTCGTCTGTGATGGGTCGATCATTCCTAATGGGTTTCCTCCTTACTTTCCAGAATCGAAAAATGAACGTTTTGAATAACATGTCATTTTTTAAACTAAAATAAAGTTTTTACTGTGAATTTCTCTTTTCCGCACTTTGAAGATCACTATTTTCGGAGCCAGTGGCGTATTCGAGAGGATGTAAATGGCTTGTGTCTGCTAAAAATTTCACAGAACAAAGTATGTGCTTTTCCTTACAGCTGTTTTATGGGCTGTCTCTAAAGGTGGTGTGCAATTCCACACCTATCGTTATTAACTTATTAATAACACGACTATTGATTGATATATAAAAAACCTACTGTGTTTTATGTGATACAATAACTCAAAAAGTGTATAGTGTTCCTTTGGTTAAACATAGGACATCTAATTGTTATTTCAGTTCTATTAGTGCGGTAAAATTTTACCTAATTTTACGAACACAAATAGAATTGAATCTGTGCTACAGCCCCATATTGCAGGGTTGTTAAAGGTCCAGGACCCCATAAATTCTAATGGGTTCTATTGGGTTCCGCTGCAGGACCGGAACCTTTTTTCTCGCACAATTTAAATTCGGTCCAAGTTGCGTATTGTTACATTGAAAAAAGGTTCCTGGACCGTATTTGAATTGTTCCTGAAAGAAGGTTCCCGGACCGTATTTAAATTGATCCGGAAAAAGGTTACTGGACCGAATTGAAATGATTTAAATATGAAAAGGTTATACACTGTCTAGAACTCATTTACGTTTGCTGAATTTCTCTCCCGGTCCGGGATTGAATTTATTTACAATTCCTGGACCAGGGTTAACCGATCAAAAGTTGCCTTCTAAAATGTTCGCGAGTACGTTTTACATTGGAATGTCACATTGCGGTTGTAGAAAACGTAGCGCAGGGAATAATTCAAAACGCTGTTGTTCTCTCGTGGGCCGGGTTCAAAAACTCCCTTGTCGAAGAGTTACTGTACATAACGCAATGGACTATATTAGTGAGACGTCACATTGAAATCAAACAAACCCGTCACGTGTTGCTCTGGCATCCGATCCAGGAATCGCAGCCAATAGGAGTCGTCGATGAGGTAACGTGAGGCTGCTGTGTTCCCAGAAGATACCACAACAAGGACGTGCAGTGATGCTACAACCAAGTGAAGGAACGCGCGCGAGAGAATGGGGCTACATGCAGGGCCGGATTAAGACGAAATTGGGCCTGATGCTTGAAATCAAAGGTGAACAATAAACACAACGACGCTATAGTTATGTCACAGCACAAAGAATAATAGTAACTGTATAATCTGAAACTATCTGAATTTGAAAATGTGCAGTAATCATTGAAAGAACACGTTCTTGATTATGACCAACGTTTAGATAATCTCAATTCAAATTATAAAGACTGCTTAGTTGATCTTATGTCTAGAGTCACTATTTTAGAAAGTAAAAGCGATGTTAATGCTGATCATGATAATTGAATATATCTGTGTATGTCTCTTTGCACGACAGTTGCCATAATCGTTGCTATTGACTTTCGGTCTTACTGTAATTTGTGTATTATTTTATAGTTAGTTCCAGTATATTCAGAATGCCATACCGAAAGAATTTGATTTTGTCGGTCGTTCAAACGTCTAGTTTTAAACTATTTTGTATTTTCATAGATTTTTATGCCACTAATTTATTGTTTATAAGGGTAATATTAATATTAACGGGTTCAGTTTACAATCACATGCCAATACTTATGTAACAACACCTTGCACAGAGTGTGAAATCTATGCAAGTAATTGGCAAACTTGTTCTTGCTGAAAAGAATTTAGAAAATACATCAACTAGTAAAGGAAAAATCTTTCGGTAAATTATCTGTTAACATATTTCCACTTTCTAAATTAGATTTTTAGTTCTTCGCCCTAATCATTGTCGAAGCAACCAGTCACTGTGCCAGAAACAAATGGATATAGGGAAGCAAATTAAAGTAGTTTATTCTATGGAGAGCAATCAGATTTAATATACCACTAACAGTGCTTGAAGTGGGTGGAACGCGCGGGTACTATCCATCAGTTAATAAATTTTGCTAAAAGCACCCCCTCAGCCAGGATAATTTGTGTAAACATCCCTCTCTATCCAAATATCCCCAAATTATGAATTTCTACTTCGAGCACTACACTAAATCATGAGAGAATGCATATTTTGGCTAAAAGCGCATTTATTTATATAGTTTTACTTGTTTGCTGAGTAGGGTGTAGAATAGTTTACTCTTGTGCCACTAATAGTAACAGAACACATTACAATGTACTGCAGATTATATTATAGCTATTCAGCATGAACCATAATTTATTCCATCAGGTGTAATATCTAAATTGTGTAAAAATAAATAATGTAGCCAGCCTCAGAGACATTTGTATTTTATAAGAAAAAAATATATAATATAAATTAGTAAATGCATTTAAATTTAATCTTCAGGTCTCTAGAAAGTGTACTAGTTGGGGTTTTGAACAGCAGCAACTCCGGTCGTGATCATCAGCTGACCACGTCGTGCCCTGCCATAGTTTCTCACATTAGGACCAGCATTCAATCCAATGTAAACAGGCAAAAAACAGGTAATTAGTTTTTGGTCTACAATTCCAATGATTTTAAATGGTTAACTTTTATTGTTTAATGAACTTTAGTGATATCCACTGTTGATAAGTGTCAAATTTAGTAATTTATATTGTTTTTTACATTAGTATATTTAAGTACGAAACTTATTACGAACGACCTGCCAAAACCTGTAATGAAGATGGTTGTAGCTTGTATCGAGGGGAAGTAACAATAGAATCATAAATGTCACAAACAGAAACACAGATACTGGGTGCACAATATATTTCTGAAGAGGAGACAATTTTACGATCTTTACGATCCATAAAGGAAAGATACTTCCATAAAAAGTTCTTCACTTTTACTTCTCATTTTCTCACACACCAACACCACCAGTGTGTGTACAGCAAAGGGGCCTGGTTTCAATTCTCGGGTAGGCATTGCTATCGTTCGGCTAACGTCAGAGCTGAAGCGAGGTGAACAGATCTGAGCTGGGCACTCATGGCTTACTTCTCGTTTGGTTTCCTCTAAATCAACTTGCCAATGCTCGTCTGTGATGGGTCGATCATTCCTAATGGGTTTCCTCCTTACTTTCCAGAATCGAAAAATGAACGTTTTGAATAACATGTCATTTTTTAAACTAAAATAAAGTTTTTACTGTGAATTTCTCTTTTCCGCACTTTGAAGATCACTATTTTCGGAGCCAGTGGCGTATTCGAGAGGATGTAAATGGCTTGTGTCTGCTAAAAATTTCACAGAACAAAGTATGTGCTTTTCCTTACAGCTGTTTTATGGGCTGTCTCTAAAGGTGGTGTGCAATTCCACACCTATCGTTATTAACTTATTAATAACACGACTATTGATTGATATATAAAAAACCTACTGTGTTTTATGTGATACAATAACTCAAAAAGTGTATAGTGTTCCTTTGGTTAAACATAGGACATCTAATTGTTATTTCAGTTCTATTAGTGCGGTAAAATTTTACCTAATTTTACGAACACAAATAGAATTGAATCTGTGCTACAGCCCCATATTGCAGGGTTGTTAAAGGTCCAGGACCCCATAAATTCTAATGGGTTCTATTGGGTTCCGCTGCAGGACCGGAACCTTTTTTCTCGCACAATTTAAATTCGGTCCAAGTTGCGTATTGTTACATTGAAAAAAGGTTCCTGGACCGTATTTGAATTGTTCCTGAAAGAAGGTTCCCGGACCGTATTTAAATTGATCCGGAAAAAGGTTACTGGACCGAATTGAAATGATTTAAATATGAAAAGGTTATACACTGTCTAGAACTCATTTACGTTTGCTGAATTTCTCTCCCGGTCCGGGATTGAATTTATTTACAATTCCTGGACCAGGGTTAACCGATCAAAAGTTGCCTTCTAAAATGTTCGCGAGTACGTTTTACATTGGAATGTCACATTGCGGTTGTAGAAAACGTAGCGCAGGGAATAATTCAAAACGCTGTTGTTCTCTCGTGGGCCGGGTTCAAAAACTCCCTTGTCGAAGAGTTACTGTACATAACGCAATGGACTATATTAGTGAGACGTCACATTGAAATCAAACAAACCCGTCACGTGTTGCTCTGGCATCCGATCCAGGAATCGCAGCCAATAGGAGTCGTCGATGAGGTAACGTGAGGCTGCTGTGTTCCCAGAAGATACCACAACAAGGACGTGCAGTGATGCTACAACCAAGTGAAGGAACGCGCGCGAGAGAATGGGGCTACATGCAGGGCCGGATTAAGACGAAATTGGGCCTGATGCTTGAAATCAAAGGTGAACAATAAACACAACGACGCTATAGTTATGTCACAGCACAAAGAATAATAGTAACTGTATAATCTGAAACTATCTGAATTTGAAAATGTGCAGTAATCATTGAAAGAACACGTTCTTGATTATGACCAACGTTTAGATAATCTCAATTCAAATTATAAAGACTGCTTAGTTGATCTTATGTCTAGAGTCACTATTTTAGAAAGTAAAAGCGATGTTAATGCTGATCATGATAATTGAATATATCTGTGTATGTCTCTTTGCACGACAGTTGCCATAATCGTTGCTATTGACTTTCGGTCTTACTGTAATTTGTGTATTATTTTATAGTTAGTTCCAGTATATTCAGAATGCCATACCGAAAGAATTTGATTTTGTCGGTCGTTCAAACGTCTAGTTTTAAACTATTTTGTATTTTCATAGATTTTTATGCCACTAATTTATTGTTTATAAGGGTAATATTAATATTAACGGGTTCAGTTTACAATCACATGCCAATACTTATGTAACAACACCTTGCACAGAGTGTGAAATCTATGCAAGTAATTGGCAAACTTGTTCTTGCTGAAAAGAATTTAGAAAATACATCAACTAGTAAAGGAAAAATCTTTCGGTAAATTATCTGTTAACATATTTCCACTTTCTAAATTAGATTTTTAGTTCTTCGCCCTAATCATTGTCGAAGCAACCAGTCACTGTGCCAGAAACAAATGGATATAGGGAAGCAAATTAAAGTAGTTTATTCTATGGAGAGCAATCAGATTTAATATACCACTAACAGTGCTTGAAGTGGGTGGAACGCGCGGGTACTATCCATCAGTTAATAAATTTTGCTAAAAGCACCCCCTCAGCCAGGATAATTTGTGTAAACATCCCTCTCTATCCAAATATCCCCAAATTATGAATTTCTACTTCGAGCACTACACTAAATCATGAGAGAATGCATATTTTGGCTAAAAGCGCATTTATTTATATAGTTTTACTTGTTTGCTGAGTAGGGTGTAGAATAGTTTACTCTTGTGCCACTAATAGTAACAGAACACATTACAATGTACTGCAGATTATATTATAGCTATTCAGCATGAACCATAATTTATTCCATCAGGTGTAATATCTAAATTGTGTAAAAATAAATAATGTAGCCAGCCTCAGAGACATTTGTATTTTATAAGAAAAAAATATATAATATAAATTAGTAAATGCATTTAAATTTAATCTTCAGGTCTCTAGAAAGTGTACTAGTTGGGGTTTTGAACAGCAGCAACTCCGGTCGTGATCATCAGCTGACCACGTCGTGCCCTGCCATAGTTTCTCACATTAGGACCAGCATTCAATCCAATGTAAACAGGCAAAAAACAGGTAATTAGTTTTTGGTCTACAATTCCAATGATTTTAAATGGTTAACTTTTATTGTTTAATGAACTTTAGTGATATCCACTGTTGATAAGTGTCAAATTTAGTAATTTATATTGTTTTTTACATTAGTATATTTAAGTACGAAACTTATTACGAACGACCTGCCAAAACCTGTAATGAAGATGGTTGTAGCTTGTATCGAGGGGAAGTAACAATAGAATCATAAATGTCACAAACAGAAACACAGATACTGGGTGCACAATATATTTCTGAAGAGGAGACAATTTTACGATCTTTACGATCCATAAAGGAAAGATACTTCCATAAAAAGTTCTTCACTTTTACTTCTCATTTTCTCACACACCAACACCACCAGTGTGTGTACAGCAAAGGGGCCTGGTTTCAATTCTCGGGTAGGCATTGCTATCGTTCGGCTAACGTCAGAGCTGAAGCGAGGTGAACAGATCTGAGCTGGGCACTCATGGCTTACTTCTCGTTTGGTTTCCTCTAAATCAACTTGCCAATGCTCGTCTGTGATGGGTCGATCATTCCTAATGGGTTTCCTCCTTACTTTCCAGAATCGAAAAATGAACGTTTTGAATAACATGTCATTTTTTAAACTAAAATAAAGTTTTTACTGTGAATTTCTCTTTTCCGCACTTTGAAGATCACTATTTTCGGAGCCAGTGGCGTATTCGAGAGGATGTAAATGGCTTGTGTCTGCTAAAAATTTCACAGAACAAAGTATGTGCTTTTCCTTACAGCTGTTTTATGGGCTGTCTCTAAAGGTGGTGTGCAATTCCACACCTATCGTTATTAACTTATTAATAACACGACTATTGATTGATATATAAAAAACCTACTGTGTTTTATGTGATACAATAACTCAAAAAGTGTATAGTGTTCCTTTGGTTAAACATAGGACATCTAATTGTTATTTCAGTTCTATTAGTGCGGTAAAATTTTACCTAATTTTACGAACACAAATAGAATTGAATCTGTGCTACAGCCCCATATTGCAGGGTTGTTAAAGGTCCAGGACCCCATAAATTCTAATGGGTTCTATTGGGTTCCGCTGCAGGACCGGAACCTTTTTTCTCGCACAATTTAAATTCGGTCCAAGTTGCGTATTGTTACATTGAAAAAAGGTTCCTGGACCGTATTTGAATTGTTCCTGAAAGAAGGTTCCCGGACCGTATTTAAATTGATCCGGAAAAAGGTTACTGGACCGAATTGAAATGATTTAAATATGAAAAGGTTATACACTGTCTAGAACTCATTTACGTTTGCTGAATTTCTCTCCCGGTCCGGGATTGAATTTATTTACAATTCCTGGACCAGGGTTAACCGATCAAAAGTTGCCTTCTAAAATGTTCGCGAGTACGTTTTACATTGGAATGTCACATTGCGGTTGTAGAAAACGTAGCGCAGGGAATAATTCAAAACGCTGTTGTTCTCTCGTGGGCCGGGTTCAAAAACTCCCTTGTCGAAGAGTTACTGTACATAACGCAATGGACTATATTAGTGAGACGTCACATTGAAATCAAACAAACCCGTCACGTGTTGCTCTGGCATCCGATCCAGGAATCGCAGCCAATAGGAGTCGTCGATGAGGTAACGTGAGGCTGCTGTGTTCCCAGAAGATACCACAACAAGGACGTGCAGTGATGCTACAACCAAGTGAAGGAACGCGCGCGAGAGAATGGGGCTACATGCAGGGCCGGATTAAGACGAAATTGGGCCTGATGCTTGAAATCAAAGGTGAACAATAAACACAACGACGCTATAGTTATGTCACAGCACAAAGAATAATAGTAACTGTATAATCTGAAACTATCTGAATTTGAAAATGTGCAGTAATCATTGAAAGAACACGTTCTTGATTATGACCAACGTTTAGATAATCTCAATTCAAATTATAAAGACTGCTTAGTTGATCTTATGTCTAGAGTCACTATTTTAGAAAGTAAAAGCGATGTTAATGCTGATCATGATAATTGAATATATCTGTGTATGTCTCTTTGCACGACAGTTGCCATAATCGTTGCTATTGACTTTCGGTCTTACTGTAATTTGTGTATTATTTTATAGTTAGTTCCAGTATATTCAGAATGCCATACCGAAAGAATTTGATTTTGTCGGTCGTTCAAACGTCTAGTTTTAAACTATTTTGTATTTTCATAGATTTTTATGCCACTAATTTATTGTTTATAAGGGTAATATTAATATTAACGGGTTCAGTTTACAATCACATGCCAATACTTATGTAACAACACCTTGCACAGAGTGTGAAATCTATGCAAGTAATTGGCAAACTTGTTCTTGCTGAAAAGAATTTAGAAAATACATCAACTAGTAAAGGAAAAATCTTTCGGTAAATTATCTGTTAACATATTTCCACTTTCTAAATTAGATTTTTAGTTCTTCGCCCTAATCATTGTCGAAGCAACCAGTCACTGTGCCAGAAACAAATGGATATAGGGAAGCAAATTAAAGTAGTTTATTCTATGGAGAGCAATCAGATTTAATATACCACTAACAGTGCTTGAAGTGGGTGGAACGCGCGGGTACTATCCATCAGTTAATAAATTTTGCTAAAAGCACCCCCTCAGCCAGGATAATTTGTGTAAACATCCCTCTCTATCCAAATATCCCCAAATTATGAATTTCTACTTCGAGCACTACACTAAATCATGAGAGAATGCATATTTTGGCTAAAAGCGCATTTATTTATATAGTTTTACTTGTTTGCTGAGTAGGGTGTAGAATAGTTTACTCTTGTGCCACTAATAGTAACAGAACACATTACAATGTACTGCAGATTATATTATAGCTATTCAGCATGAACCATAATTTATTCCATCAGGTGTAATATCTAAATTGTGTAAAAATAAATAATGTAGCCAGCCTCAGAGACATTTGTATTTTATAAGAAAAAAATATATAATATAAATTAGTAAATGCATTTAAATTTAATCTTCAGGTCTCTAGAAAGTGTACTAGTTGGGGTTTTGAACAGCAGCAACTCCGGTCGTGATCATCAGCTGACCACGTCGTGCCCTGCCATAGTTTCTCACATTAGGACCAGCATTCAATCCAATGTAAACAGGCAAAAAACAGGTAATTAGTTTTTGGTCTACAATTCCAATGATTTTAAATGGTTAACTTTTATTGTTTAATGAACTTTAGTGATATCCACTGTTGATAAGTGTCAAATTTAGTAATTTATATTGTTTTTTACATTAGTATATTTAAGTACGAAACTTATTACGAACGACCTGCCAAAACCTGTAATGAAGATGGTTGTAGCTTGTATCGAGGGGAAGTAACAATAGAATCATAAATGTCACAAACAGAAACACAGATACTGGGTGCACAATATATTTCTGAAGAGGAGACAATTTTACGATCTTTACGATCCATAAAGGAAAGATACTTCCATAAAAAGTTCTTCACTTTTACTTCTCATTTTCTCACACACCAACACCACCAGTGTGTGTACAGCAAAGGGGCCTGGTTTCAATTCTCGGGTAGGCATTGCTATCGTTCGGCTAACGTCAGAGCTGAAGCGAGGTGAACAGATCTGAGCTGGGCACTCATGGCTTACTTCTCGTTTGGTTTCCTCTAAATCAACTTGCCAATGCTCGTCTGTGATGGGTCGATCATTCCTAATGGGTTTCCTCCTTACTTTCCAGAATCGAAAAATGAACGTTTTGAATAACATGTCATTTTTTAAACTAAAATAAAGTTTTTACTGTGAATTTCTCTTTTCCGCACTTTGAAGATCACTATTTTCGGAGCCAGTGGCGTATTCGAGAGGATGTAAATGGCTTGTGTCTGCTAAAAATTTCACAGAACAAAGTATGTGCTTTTCCTTACAGCTGTTTTATGGGCTGTCTCTAAAGGTGGTGTGCAATTCCACACCTATCGTTATTAACTTATTAATAACACGACTATTGACTGATATATAAAAAACCTACTGTGTTTTATGTGATACAATAACTCAAAAAGTGTATAGTGTTCCTTTGGTTAAACATAGGACATCTGTGCTACAGCCCCATATTGCAGAGTTGTTAAAGGTCCAGGACCCCATAAATTCTAATGGGTTCTATTGGGTTCCGCTGCAGGACCGGAACCTTTTTTCTCGCACAATTTAAATTCGGTCCAAGTTGCGTATTGTTACATTGAAAAAAGGTTCCTGGACCGTATTTGAATTGTTCCTGAAAGAAGGTTCCTGGACCGTATTTAAATTGATGAGGAAAAAAGGTTCCTGGACCGAATTGAAATTATTCCGGAAAAAGGTTCCTGGACCGAATTGAAATTCATTCTGGAAAAAGGTTCCTGGACAGAATTTAAATCCATCCGGAAAAAAGTTTCCTGGACCGTATTTGAATTGTTCCTGAAAGAAGGTTCCCGGACCGTATTTAAATTGATCCGGAAAAAGGTTACTGGACCGAATTGAAATGATTTAAATATGAAAAGGTTATACACTGTCTAGAACTCATTTACGTTTGCTGATTTTCTCTCCCAGTCCGGGATTGAATTTATTTACAATTCCTGGACCAGGGTTAACCGATCAAAAGTTGCCTTCTAAAATGTTCGCGAGTACGTTTTACATTGGAATGTCACATTGCGGTTGTAGAAAACGTAGCGCAGGGAATAATTCAAAACGCTGTTGTTCTCTCGTGGGCCGGGTTCAAAAACTCCCTTGTCGAAGAGTTACTGTATATAACGCAATGGACTATATTAGTGAGACGTCACATTGAAATCAAACAAACCCGTCACGTGTTGCTCTGGCATCCGATCCAGGAATCGCAGCCAATAGGAGTCGTCGATGAGGTAACGTGAGGCTGCTGTGTTCCCAGAAGATACCACAACAAGGACGTGCAGTGATGCTACAACCAAGTGAAGGAACGCGCGCGAGAGAATGGGGCTTCATGCAGGGCCGGATTAAGACGAAATTGGGCCTGATGCTTGAAATCTAAGGTGAACAATAAACACAACGACGCTATAGTTATGTCACAGCACAAAGAATAATAGTAACTGTATAATAAGTAACGCTTTGTCTAGGCGTCCGAAATTGGGGCTCTAAATTTGAAAACTGTTCTGCTTTCGGAAAAGTATCGTCTGTTTTCATCTGTGCCTATTTTAGGAATGGGCCTAATGCTGCAGCATCAATAGCACCCACTTTAATCTGGCCCGGGCTACATGGAGAGGGGCAACGTGATTGCAGCGTTTGCGTTTCGCCTATTTCTACCTTCTACTACCTGAAATTCTCGAGACAGCCAGCACCTGGATTAGTTTTTCATGCTCACAAGTGGATATTGTTTATCGTCAGGTCCGTATTCGATCCAAGTTGCGTATTGTTTAATTTCAATACGGAACTTGGACCCTATTTAAACTGATTCGGAAAAAAAAGTTCCTGGACCGTATTTAAATTCATTCAGAAAAGGCCCCGGGACCGTATTTAAATTGATCGGGAAAAAGGTTCCTGGACCGAATTGAAATACTTTATAGATAAAAAGGTTCTTTACGGTGCAGAACCTATTTACGCTTGCTGATTTTCTCTCCTGGACCGGAATAAAATGTATTTAAAATTCCTGTACCTTTAACAGTCCTTCCATATTGGGCGCATATGGCTGCCAATTTTCTATTTTTTGTCCATATTAACTGCTGCAGATACGGAGAAAATATTAAAAATATTGTATCTAATTCTTCACCACGGCTACCTCTCATCTCCTTGGGTATCTCTTTAACTTCGCCAAAGGACTTAAACAAAAAAGAGCAGGTTCAGTGAAACACAAACAGTGCATGAAATACCGTGGGAAAGAACGGCATCAGGTGGTCTTGAGGTAGGGAAGGTCATTGAAATAATAATTCGTACTTCAGTTTGTTACGTTGGTTGCGACATCACGAACGCACAGAAGTTGTTTTGCTGAGGATCATTAGGAAAATGCTGTAACAGATGCTATGAAACCATATGTAATAGGGACTAATAATTTAATAACAGGTATAAAGTACACTGAAGAGAGAAAAAATGCCCATTATGTTCTCGAGGTCTGCTACATCATTATATCATTTCTTGTGGAGTTTTGCAACGCCGTTCCTTTTAATAAGTGAGGTGCTACCATATATCGAATACACTCAATAAATATAGAGCTGTGTATGACAACTTTTTGCGTCCCTCCTGACTGCAATTCAGACTATGCTAATGGTAGAAACAGAAGTCCTCATTTCTTGATGTGTTCATTACACTCTGTCCCAGCTATCTTTGGAGCAGGTGAACGAAAACACTTCTCCACCAATGAACACGTGGGAGGAACGGTATTACGTGGAGTGGGGGAAAGCGACTGCAGTTACCAGTCTTCCCAGAAGCGTGTAGTGCTTCGCTCTGCTTACTCGACACCCTCTTCTCTGCCGCTATCCGTGCCCTTGCTTCAGAGATGGTTGGGGCAGGGTATAGCTGTTATCTGTTACTGTATGTCATTCGTGATGGTTCAGTCAGTAGAGTGTGTTCTGAAGACCAGAATAATACAAATTATGTATTGGTGGGTGATCTAGGGGTAGGAATTTCTCTCACACTGTCCATGAACAAAGTGACTTTGGAGCACACCCAGCCTCTAATCAATGGGCACATCAGGGTTGGGTGCGAGTGTAGAGGTGGTTGAAACATGGTGAAATATGGCCGAGATCGAGAATGTGTAGGGACTCGTTGGTGCCTTCATGACAGTACAATGGATAGTTTTACATATTTTCCATCAGTAAGTCGGCTGTAAGAAGTAGTCTTTCCAGATAGCACTCAAGTATCAAACTCAACTACATTCTTATTCTCTAAAAAGGCTCTGGCGTCTGGACTTTGAGCCAATATATTCCTCTGCAGGCCGAGGATTGTCCCTTCATCTCATCACCATTCATTCTCTTCGCGATTAGCCAAAACAGGCAGAAAAGCGAATTAAAGTAAACCCGACCAATCAAGAAATGTACTTTTTGTACTATAAGCTCCATGGTATAGTCCACTCGTTTACTTCGTTAACGTCAAAGAACTGAAGAAAGCCGCCGCCACGAACGTGCGTGGGGATAAATATCAGGCGAGTTGTTTTCGTCCAATCACACTCAACCTTCAGCCAATGGGCGCAGCTGTCATTCTGTTCGTCTACTCCACGTGGAGTCTGTCACATGACTGCGGATACTCTGTTGCCGTACTTTGCAACTTCAATGTGGAGACCGTGGGAAGGTGCTTGTGCGCGGAGGGACAAGGTGGCGTAGAGTAGATGTGTGGCAACATTTTTGCGTTGAATGAGATTGTTGAAGCTGGTTGGCGCGCTCCGTGGACTTCAAAGCCAGCCGGTCGTTAACGTAGCTAGCGCGTCGACTATAGTCTTTTAATCCCTTAGTGTAATTGTTAGCGTTATAAACGCGTCCTTGACAAGCATAACTTGCCACAATGCAATGCTGCATAATATATTGAATAACACTCACTTTTCACTTTAATTTCGGAGATTAGAATCAGTTCCATTGCGCTACGAAAATAACTATGTGCCCATACCTTACTTTCTTCTCCTGTTTTGTTATTTTACGATATTTTTCTAAATCTCTAGGTTAATCGCAAAACAATGAGAATAAATTGATGAAAGTGGATAGAAAGTTTTTTTCTTTTTTTCTTAAATCGGAATAGGCAAATGACATATCAAATTCATGTAAACTTTTCTGAAAAATCGAATGGTGAAATCCGGTTTTAAGATATCTGTATTACTTTCGAAGTTACGGGGTGTCAAAAAGTACCAACGTATAAACAGGCAAAAACATGGAACCACCCAATTTCATGACAACGCATAACGTTAAACCAATAATATCATTACCATTATGTCTTGGACTAAAGAGTGCACCAAGAATACCCGCTCCTACTTCAAATCCGCTTATTTCTTTAATTGGAAAGGGGATCATGTGTCATGCCGAAATAACGTGAAATTTTCTGAAATATCACATTTTGAAATCCTTTTTAAGGGATTTTTATTCGTTTTTGAGTGTCTGCATAATATAATATTACGTACTTAATCATGGTTCTCCTGAACTCGAAAACTGTCAAAGATGTTTGGTGTGTTACTTACCCCTATTCCCATTTGAAAAAAGGCTAAATCAAATATGGCGGATCCAATATGGCGGACGGGGTATCTAACATGCCTCAGAGATGAAGCACTTTATCTCCTAATACCGCATATGGCTACATTAATGGTCCATGTTTCAACTCGAGCAGAAAATGTAAATTTTCAATAAAACTTCAAAGACGCGAACTTCCAGTCTTTATATCGAAAATTAACAGACTATAACTGGGTAAATCTATGCGATATTGAGGATGTCAATACACTAACTTTTACGTTTTATGATATTTTGTATAATATTTTGAATGACTGCGTACCACTGAAACGCATCAAGGTACCTAAATATCCTGTGTGGTTCAATGGTGACATTATTAGGAAAATAATGTCAAAATTATATCATTACAAAAAGTGGGGAAAAGGTCATTGCAACGCAGAGTATCATGAAAGGAAATACAAGAATCTTAGGAAAGAGATAAGGGGTAACAGTAGCGTGCAAAGTGTACATCCGTGAGACGGAGGAAAACATAAGGATAGATGTAAATAATATATGGACTTATATTAGAAATAAAAAGAGGGATTCAGGTAGTAATACTTTTGAATACAACAATGAAATCTTACACAATGGGCACGATATTGTAAATGCATTTACTACCTATTTTCTATCGGTGTACAAAGATGCTTCACAGTACTCTATAGTTGAATCAGATAAGTGCGAAACCGGAGTGCTTTCCCAACTCGATATATCGCATATCGAATTGAATGATATCGAGGAAGCAATTAAAATGTTGAAAGCCAAAAAAGCAGCGAGGATGGACATCATTCCTCCCTATGTAGTCAAGGGGTGCGCTGAACCGCAAATAAAAACATTGAGTATAATATTCAATAACATTTTAGAACATCACAACTTCCCATCAAAATGGAAAATCACTAAAGTTAATCCCTTCCCAAAAAAAGGCAAATGCAAAGAACGTTGATTGCTTTAGGCCAGTGTAAATTCTTTCAGTTTTTTTGCAAAGTGTTTGAACAAATACTGTACGAGAGAATGATGACCAACGTACGACCGGCTATATCTCCCATGTAACATGGATTTATATCGCGGAGGTCGACAATCCCAAACCTTGCCGAATTTGCACATTTTGTAGCTTATGAATTAGACGAAAGGAGACAGGTAGATGTAACATTATTCTATACTGACCTGGCCAAGGCGTTCGATTCGGTAAATCATGACATTTTACTTCAGAAGCTATCGTATTTTAATATTTCTGAAAAGTGATTATGCTGCTAAAATCTTACCTAATGGACCGAAAGCAATTTGTCAATTATAGAGGATACATATCTCGGGAATACCCTACACCTTCTGGGGTGCCGCAGGGATCCAATTTGGGCCCACTCATTTTCTTACTCTTTATTAATGACCTCCCGAAAATTATTACGAAATCACGTTGACTTACGTATATTTGCTGACGATGTAAAAATATTTAGAACAATTTGCTCTGACGAAGACAGCCTTGATTTGCAGGCAGACGTAAATAGATTACTACAATGGAGCGAAAATAATAGACTTTCATTTAATCTTGATACATGTCAGGTAATGTCTGTAACAAACGCTGAAATAAAAAGAAACTTCCAGTGTCAGATGGGAGGAAAACAAATAGCTAAGGTCACTAAATTCACGGATCTTGGTGTCACGTATGACGCAAATCTATGTTTTAAAGAGCATATGCATCATATCGTTAACCAAGCATATAAGAAATTAGGATTGATAAAAATATGTGGGGAAGACCTAGAAAGTACATCAATATTAATAATGTTTGTATGTCTCCCTACTACGCTCACTCGTAGAATATGCATCGGTAATATGGCAGCCCTTGGACAAAAAAAAACATATGAGGGGAAAAAAATTGATTCAGTCCAAGTTCTTGAGGTTCATAAAGTATAGAGAAGACAAAGTATATCCTAAATTCAATCCGTACTCTGGGCTTGTATCGCAGTTTAACATTAAAAATTTGAAGAAAAGTTTAATCTTAATTTGATGAGCACGTTATATAAAATTACAAATAACAAAATAGACTCTATGGGGTTAGTATCTGCATTACAATATCATGTACCTCAAATGAAAAGCAGACCGAAACCCGGTTTGTTTCATGTACCAAAAGCTAGAACAAATTATGTAAAGATATCTCCGATGTGGAAAGTGGGTAAAACTTATAATGAAGTAGTAGCAAATGATCCGAGCGTTGATATAAACAGTCTGTCATTTCAATCATTCAAAAGAGCCCTACTGGCTCAGTGGAGAAAGGGGTGAGGGGTTCGTCTGTATAGGAATTAGTGAAACAATTTATGTTATGCACAGATATATGTAATGCACATATATAATGCACAAAATGTATGCATGTCTCAATGGAACAATGTTCTGTGACATCATTTGTTAAATAAATAAATAAATATATAATATCTGGAGAAAATATATGGGTGGTTTCCGACTTTTGGATTGGATTGGAAATCATTTATACCGGGATTGTTTAGAATTTTCTTTGTCGTAAAATTGTGTTTATTTTTGCGGATGTTGCGTCAATAGATTCTGTGATATGGATGTCTCACCTCGCATCGACTCTTGTCCCTCACGCCCAGACAGACGGACGGTCCGATAGAGATGTGTTTACCTGCTATCTGTTAGGTCTATCAGATTTTTGAATTTGTAGCTTTGAGACACTGATCGTTCATACGGGCTGATGGACTTGGACAGAAACACTTTATACATTCGCTAATCAGTGTCCTAAAAGGAATGTAAAATGACCCAAAAATATAATACAAAAATAATATGGCAATAAATATCGTGTTTAGTAACTTTACAGAAAATCATGAAAAATAAAGTGGGATATTACACAGCCTTTACCCAGTCAGAACTATATTTTTTAATATAGTATATTAAACATAGCTTGTTTATTGTGATAAATGTGAGGTAAAAGGTAAAGTTCCCCGTGCAGATAGCACCGTGCCATAAAGGCACATTTATGGGATATAGGTATAGGATCCCTCATATTCTCGAACTCGATCTCGGCCATTTGGAGGTGATGTGATCAGCAGCACGCTGCCGCCGCCTTTACCCCTCAGGGTTGGCCCCAGGTAGCAATAGATTTGAAACTGTGTGAGCCCAGACCTGCTTTATGCGGGGACAAGGCCGGAAAAAATTCCGAAAGTATATCATGCCCCACCCGGAAATCGAACCCAGGTCACCCGTTTGGTAGTTAGACGTCCTGAGGAAAATAACTTCCATTAATTTTTTATCACATCATTCGTAGCATATATTTTGTAATATCAACTTTATAATAAAAGATGTATGTATTTCGACGTTCACAAGATGGGACGTTTGACTTCCAATATACCTACATCACACGATGCAGTTCAAAGTGATTCCAGCGAAGGAACTCAAGGTCGAAATGGAGCAGTGGACATGCTGTGAGCAACTTCCACAAATGTTCTCTGGGGCTGCTGTGTTTTTATCAACAACGAAACACAAGACATTAGGTTCCAAGCATGTGTGTGGGTATCACGAGTGGAGGCATTGGAATCTGAACTTCTAACCTGTCACGTTTCTCCTTTCCTTCACAAATCACAAGGCAGCTGATTCTGATATGCTTACGTCACGGGGAACTACCTACGTTTTTTTATTCACGTCTGCTGAAAGGCTTTTTGGGAACTATGAATTAAGTTAATGAGAAGCGGAAAATTGAAGGATAGATTGATAAATAGGTGTTACATTTGCAAAATCATAAAATTACTGATTACTTTAGTCCTCGGGTTTCAGGAGGTTAACAAAAGTACCATTATCTCGTGAATCTCCATAAACCATTAAAATTGGGAGCAAGTGTCTCCTTTGCCCCTGCTAAGCTACGCCTATGGTTGCTGCGCATAAATGCGTCGCTGAAAACCCATAACAGTTTGAAGAATCAAGGATTCCTTCCTAGTAAGCCGCAACAATGATGAATAAATTGAAACGGGACGGTGCAGGGTACAGGTATCTGGATAACTTAGTGGTAGCAACTGTCGTCTTTGACTGTCTCTAAGTCATCGAGCAACTTGGCAACAATATTAAACGTACAATGGCATTGTTACATTCAAAAAGGCATATCTGAAAAAAATATAAATTCTATTCATATTTTTACATCACATAAATTGGTATTGAATTTAATTGAAGTATTTATGTGCAGAGAATGTTCTGAGAAGGTTCAAATTCGATAGCCCCCTTAAACACACCAGTACCTTCAACAAAACGATTTTTCCAGAATTGGTCTAATTACTTTTGGGACAGAACTTGCATAATATATAGGCTGTGTCCTGTGTCCATGTACGCGTCTGTTGCCTGTCGAGTGTCACGGACCACTTTCCTTGCATTCTCGGTGTGTTTCTTCGTCCTACGTCGTCCTCCCGTGGTTCTGCACTACTTTTCTCGACTGCACTGCTTCAGCCATGGTGTTTGTTTGCCGCTGTGCAATTGTTACTTCATGCTTCATTGCTTCTTTTGTCCATACCGTTGTCGATCGCTACCCTTTCCCTTCACTCCTATTTCCTTTGTGAAACCCCATGCGCATGCGTTGCGCAGCTGCCGCCTGGTGTTTTTCGGATGGGCGACATTGGTGTTCCCTTTGACTTCTTTTGTTCCGCCTTTCTATCTTCACTGGTACTGGCTGTACAGAGGTGTGAAGTTCATTTTCACACGTTTTCGGCGTTGTCTAGCTCCTCACGGAGGCATCTCTCGGCAAAGTGGAAGGGGCACTTTCGTCTCTATTTCATGGGAGGTATCTGTGGTTTTCGTTTGTACCCTACCTTTAGAATCACCCTGTATAAGTCATAAAAGTTGCTCGAACGTAGAAAAGCTTAAGAGAGGAAAGCACAACGTCGCTTGGGCGTACCTCGTAAGGCAAATCCTGTACTTGTATGCTTACAGTAAGACGTAAGAAGTACTCTTTCGATTTAATGCTAGTGCGTGTCAGTTATGCGGAAACTGGTGAAACAGATCAAACAGCATTCTTATTTCCGAGTCTGCGGAATTTTTCATTCTGTTCCTGAAAGATAAACCTTCGTAAAATTTGTGAAAAAATAATTGTAAGAATAATTTCTTAACAACACTACCTGTACAAACAATAAGAAATAAAACGATTCTAGTGGCATCCTATTATTTGGTTTGATACCTTGTTTATTTTCCATATATGTCACTGTGTTCAAGAGAAATACAATAAAATGTAAAAGATTAAGTTTTTACACGTACACTCTTGTTCAGAAGTAGCTTTCTTTAAATTCCTACAAATACAGTGTGCATCCCATTTATCATATATGAATGTAAATGTTCCTTTCCAGGAAGTGGTAAAGTGTGATTATCGTGTACAATACCTGCTACTCCAAAAAACAGCATGCTTTCAGTTCATTTTGCATAACTTGTCAGGAGAAGGGGGAAAGTGAAAAGCGTAATAAGGGGTCAGAGTCCAAGTACTGGATTAAGATCCTTGGGTTGTTAACAAGTAACTCACTGTGTACACTTTGCAATCGTTTTAATTAACCATGACAATGATGTTTGTCCCGTTGCATAACCCTTAAGGGGACATAGACTAAAACTTTAAAAATATTTAGCTTCATCTAGTTTAACCATATCACGTTTGAAACTTCACTGAGAGCATGTTGCTTTGTGGATTGTCTCTTGAAAAAAAAAAAGAAAAAGGGAGGAAGAAATGTTTATAATTTGATATAATCACCAGTCATTAAAGTTACCCGTTTTCAAGCCAATAGTGAATTTAGACATAATTGAAAGTATTCTTTGTGGACATTGAGTTAGGGATGATTTGAAGGAAAATTAAACTATTTCAACATTACATGTGTTGATTTTTTTTATTGTTATTTATTGGGGCTTATTCTTTTTCGTTAGGAAGATTAGGTCTTCACAAGGTTCCCATGCAATATTCTGCGATACCGTATAGTGGTTGTGTGAAAATCGGTTAAAGTTCGAGGAAGTTGGATATTTGGGAAGTTTATTGACATGAGGGACATGGATGGGATTTTCATACAACCCAATGGGGTGGGCTCCTACGCCAGTGGCGGACCGTTTTAAGACTCTCAGCAACAATATGCTCTGTAATTATTATTATTATTATTTTTTTTTAGATATTAAACATGGCTACTCCGCCTAAAAAAACGAAAAAAGACGAAGAAGAGAAACATGAAGCCTACTTAAGTAAAAGGATGCTTAAGTTAGGTCCAAGAATAGGAGCTGGAACTCAGGGTGCAATCTACGAAGTCACAGATGAAACTGATGCAAACACCTTCTATGTAATAAAAATGTACGACCACAAACAGAAGGGGGCTTCAGAGGCGGCAGCTGCAGAAAGGGCCGTATACCGCTCATTGAAACACGAACATGTGATATCGTTGAAAGAGTGTCTTATTAAAGACGAATTTGAGTATTTTGTGCTTCCAAGGTACAATGAAGACCTGCGAACGTTCCTTTCAACAAAACAAAACAACCGAATTCCAGAATCAGAGGCTAAAATTATATTCAAGTAAGCAAGTTTTGTATTAGTAGATGTATTATTTTTAATGTAAGAAACGGTAGCAGAAGCAACAGCAGCAGCAGTAGTAGTAGTAGTAGTATGAATAGTATAAATCTCCTCGCCCCAAAGAATGGTAGCCTTGGTACTAATAATTGTAGTGCAAATTGATAAGTTAGTCGAGAGAATACATGAGTCAGTCGCAGTATTTTATTTAAGGAATATTTTTTTTACTAAAGTAAAGTTAATATGTGAAAAAACGAAACGCTAATTATATTTCTAGGAATAGAGTAGCAATTATATGTCCGTTACTATACGCTGGCGTGAGTAGTCAGAGTGACGCTACCATTCGGTTAGAGTATAACCCGCTCGTTGATTCAATGTTCTAGCTAAGGAATAATAATAGGTGTTTTTAGTTGTACGCGCAGAAATACCGGTAGTGAAATATAACAGAGTGCGCAAGTGTTTATATATATGTTTTAAGGAATAGAGGAGCAATGATGTCCACTACTAAAGGTAGTAAGTGTGACGCTCCCTTCCATTAGTTTTAAGGTTAATTATGTCTTCCCCTACGAATTAATTGTGTACACAGAGGTACCCGTAGCAAGAGGAATGACACTGTCATTGTAGCGCAATGACATAAGAATGACTTGGTCTGCATGACTTTTAGTTTGTTAAAACACCATAGTTAGGCGTAAGCCAACTTGTAATGAAACGTAGAACGAAAGGTAAGCGGTATTCAAGGCGTGGAGTATTTCACATATTAACGAGATTTTCTTTTGTTATTATCCATATATATTGTCTCTCTCAGCTATTTATTAATTGATAGCTTAATATTCCTCCTTTTGCATTTTCTAGCTCTGAATTTTAAATACCTTAAATTTCATGTGTATTTATATTATGATATTTATATTTCAAGTTACGGCATTCCTTAATGTTTAAATAAACACTCTTCAGCGTTATTCAACAGATTTCGTGTGGTTATTTAATCGCATCGCAAATCACTAAATCACTAAATAGCGATAAAAGTTAAAAAGGTTGTTTAAATTAAGGCAAAACTGGTTGTCATTTTTTTCATTAAAAAACGATGAAGTTTTGCGAATAGTATAATCAATCAAGCCCTCCCCTTAGGTATAATCACGTTTACATTCCGTCAGCTTACGATAGGTTTAAACACGCAACTTTAATCTCTGCACCGAAAGCACGATTGCTGATTCATTAGTTGTTTTCCTTTTCGTTCCTTCGAACTCAGGATATGTGCAGTCGCACTCAAGTCAAAGATTTTCCTTCCATGTAAGTCGCCAGATTTCCGTGCACGAAGCGCTAGAGGGCGTCCGGTATCGAAGCTGGTGATGTGAATTGTCGTGCAACTAGCCTTTGGCTCCTCGCGGAATGTGCTGATTCGGACCCATAACCCCATATCGAGATACTCGGAATGAACATTTTGTACCGGCGAGATTCTTGCAGCATATTGAACTTTAAACTCACGTGACTTTCCATTCATAGCCAGGCAACTTCGTGCTTTTAGAATGCAAAATAATTACTTATGAGATTACAGATTCTTTCAATGCCCACCTTAACTAAATTGTATAATAAAGAATAATTGCATTTATATATTTTAGCTTTCCACACATGAAACCTAATTGAATGCTCCCGTAAGCAAGGACACATTTAAAAGCAAGCCACATTTCAGTCAGCCTCACAGATTCGAATAGCCTCACAGATTTAATACACAATATTACTAAAAACTCCAATTTTTATTAATAATTTTCATATTTTATCCTCATTTAACTTTCCTTTCCTTTATTTTATTTTATTACAATGCTAAGAAATTGTCCTAACTGTTTATTATGTCACACGTCAGGATTTTGCTGCGGCAAATCAGTTAATGATTTTATCACATTGTTTTGCCGTTTAAACAATTTTAACCATTAGTTTAAAAGTTTCGTCATTATATGCCATTAAGTCGAAAGGACATTAGTTTGGGGTTTATTTACATTTTCCGTTGATATTTTATATCATGTTACACCTTTCTGGCATGTCATATTTAATGGATTGGGTTGGTTACATCATGTGACACTAAGAGGCTTCATATTTTACGGCATACACATATTTATCCATCAATATGTAATCCCATTTATTTTAGTTTATTTTATTGTCCCTTCTTTATTGTATATTGATCATATGTCAACAAAGGGCATTTAGTGTCATGTCATAACTTTAGTTTTATATTGCACATTATTCTATATTTTTTGGGAGAAGCCAGGGGCTATATAATTTAGTCAATATATGTTTATTAATTTTCAAGAAGTCATATTTTCATTTTAATAATGTTCCAGGGTTAAGGCGTCAAAGTACATTTTCCGCCTTTTATTTTATTTAGCCTTCATTCCAATTTTGTCTAATTTATATCACTTATTAGGCAGTTTATTTTATTTTAGTTTATTTATCTTTACTCATGATTTTCACTTGCCTCTAAAACGACGATTACTTTACACATTTTTTTTATATATTTTAAATATTCACTGACTGAGAGCAATGTAGTCTTTCCACTGTCCTACCTGTTTCCTACCCTGTTCGGAAATTCCACGAGGTCAAGGAATTTCGAAAGTAGTCCAGCGACCTTTTTGCGGACGGAAGAAGAACGCATTCCTGAAGGCTTTGGAGCTCACCAGCCTCCTTTGGACTCCAGCAGTGTATGTCACCGGTGTGAGAGCTGATATCGCCAGGGATTTTTCCCTCAAGACGCCCCTGCTGCTGTTATGCATTTTCGATATTCACGGCAATCAGGACGACCTATCCCCTTCTGGTCGTCTCCGCCCCTGTTCCTTTTACCTACCAACAATTGGGACCAGCAAAGCAGCAACGAAAATCCTACCCGACGTGACATCCCAGGATCGGAACATCGTCAGAAACCATCCAAAGAAATTTCATCTTACAGAGCAACCCCCCCCCCCCACGACTCTAACCCCCTTAAGAAGAAGCATGAGCATCTTTCATGTACATCGTCCCTTTTTGCTCTGTAAGGCCAGGCAGTGTACTTCACGACATATTGGAACTTTCCGGGTACAGTCAACGACCCACATGTGTTGAGACCCGGCCCCTGTGGATCTGCAACCAGCCTGGCCCTTCTGCACACTTTCACCTAAGCTGGAAACCTTGCATACTGTATGCAACGGCACGGTACACCTTCCGTTCTCGTATGCAACCAGTAATATTTTCTCTCTCTCCAGTGTCGGCATAAGATGTGTGCCGGAAATATGGAATGGCGTCTGATGTGAACTTTCGGGGGCCTATCATAAATACCCCCCAGTGTCCGCCATTGTACAACGCATATTTTGGGGCTTGCAAACACTACTTGGATTGGCTCTCCATGGACTACCCTGTGTTCGCCCGCCCCACTGCCAACGAGCTTTCATCTGAACTGTGCTGAACAGTATTCCTGAACTTTCCACACCGGGATTCGAACCCGGTCCCCCAGTGCAATTGTGATCGGTCCAGGACCGTGCATCTCCCGGAACAGTGCTTCGTACCCCAGGACTCTGGGGTTTGCGTGTATCTGGATTGCCCTGCCTTCTGACTTCGCAGGTCATAGTGTGCACACATTAGTGTGCTACGAACGTCAATAGCAAGTGAAAATTTATTCTTCAATTATATTCTTTCTCTTCGTGTGGTTGCGGGTAGCCAATACTGCGCGTGTTGTTTATCTTATTGGCTTCAGTGCATCCATTTCAATGCCGCGCAGTCCAGTGGAGATTGGTGTTTACCACGGTCTTTTTGCTCTCGCCTCTTGAACTGTAATCCTGACGAGGCGGAAGACCGCCAGCATTCGGCCTCAAGGTTTCTCACGGCTTACGTTCGGCGCCTAGTTAGCACTTGTTCAGAGGCCATTCTCTCAGAGTTGTTATGCGAAACGCAGAAGCCATTCGCATGTCTCGAGTTACGATCCAGTGTGTTGAACTTTCCGTTGACTCCGCGGGCCTGCGAACAACACTTGCTATCGTATGTTGATCAAACGTCAGCATTTCTCATTTCGAAAGACACTTCCAGCGTGTGGCTAATAAAAACAAAAGACTTTATTTCTGCAGTCAAGCTTTGAGCTTAATTTTGTTCAATTTAATTTTTCGGTGAAGGGTTTCCAACTTTTATTATTTTATTTTATGTAACCTTTTTTTTATGTAATAGAATACCTTTTAAATTTTGGTGAATGGCAGAAGGTTCAATTTAAACTTTTAATGATTACAATTTCAATTTTGGAAATTGTCCTGCAAGAGGGGTGTCGTAGCATATCCGTTCGATTACGAAATATTGACCCTGGCAGACCTTGTCAGCTCCTGCTCAGAAATGTGTAGGGTAAGCCTTTCACAGGAAATGGTAAGAACACTGGCCTTTGGCTAGAGGTGAGGAGAGGCCAAGCGAGGGTTTAAATAAGTGCGCATGAGAGCGACACGGGGTCTTTTAATCTGGAATCATCGGAGAAGCAGGAGCTACTGGTCTTATTTCTAAACCGAACAGGGTAAGCTAGTCTACACCCCATTCTGCCATTCGCATTGCTCACCTCAGTCTAAACCAAATCATGAGTTTATTTTAATGATAAGTTAGATATTTGTACCTGCCCGTTCAGGGCTGTCTCTACCATCAATATTATTAATCAGGGAGGGGCAAATTACATCCCTATTTAAGATCACCGCGTTCGTGTTGGAACGCTACGAAAGTACAGTCCCACGACGAAAAAAACAAAATATAAAGTAGGAGAACAGCTGAGGATCAGCAAATTCAAACTCACATTCGAGAAGGGAGTCACTAAAATTTGAGTACAGAAATTTTTACTGTAGTTCGAGTTCTACCCGGAAACCGTCACATGTATATAATAAAGGATAATCGCGATGAAATGTTAAAAGGAAGGTTTTAGGAAGAGGAGCTCTCTAAAACTAAATACCCCGACACGTATCTCATCGAGAAAGTATTGCGTAAAAAATATAACAAACTGTTGGTCAAATTGCTGCGACTTCCGGAAAAGAGTTGCATCAATACAAACGAAGTGATTCTATGAGTACGTGGAACATGGTGAAGCGTTTACCCGTTTCGGAATGTCAAACTAAAAGAAAAAAACGGTGAGTTGCTACCCGATAACATTCGTTGTCTTATTGTTGGTCCTTCTGATTGTGGAAAAACTACGTTACTGGTGGACAATTTTCTCCTCGCACCTAATTGGTTAGATTGGAAGAACAGACACCTGTACGTGTTCTCAAAAAGTTTAAAGCAATCAAAATACCAGCAACTTACAAAACTGTACAAGGGATTGGGCATAGCAACTTTTGAATCTGAAATAAAACCACTCGACCGTTGTCACGAAAATTCTGCAGTGATTTTCGACGATGTAATTTTAGAAAATCAAAATGAAATTCGTAATTTTCACTCAAGGTCGTCAAACATTTTCCAAAATTCCAAAACAGTTACTACGCGACAATGCTAATTTTATTAGTTTGTTTCGTCAAGATCATACTAATCTCAAGGATGTCTATGATGACTACATAGGAGGAGATTTAAACTACAATCAATTTTCGAAATTCTGCTCTTCTTGCTGAAACAGTGACGATTTTGGATTTGCTACAATCTATTTGACTCGAAAACCAAACAACGGAAAGTACAGAAATAAAATCAACGACTTTGCAAATGTTGCAACATCACACGACGTTTAAAATAACCCCATATAAAAAAAAAAAAATGACAAAACGAAAAATCGAAGACAACTTGAAATTACGCAATTACCTTGCGAAACTGTGCAAGGGTTGGAAATCCGAAAATCGTGGATTTTACGAAGAGAAGAAGCGCGAGGGTCATCCTATTATCGACGCCATCAGCGGTCTCGGTAAAGAGATTAAAAATGTTACAGAACAGAACAAGGATCTCATCACGGAACTCGTACCTCTTGCCGCTCGAAATTATGTCGACTTTCCATCCACGCCTCTTTCTAGCTTTCACACTCCTCTCGAACTCAGACACCCGCCACCACCGAAACGTCATGCCATAGGAAGTACTTCATCTTCTCCGGATAAAATCTAGTTGGGTCCGTTGGCAAGAGATTATTTGAGCACCGCGAAATTCGACAAGGACGAGGTGTTCGGTGTGTATCCGACCATGGAAAATAAGGAAGGAGTGATTTGGAAAATTGGAAAATCGAAAGTCACATTCGAAGGGGACGATGTAAAAGTTAATTTAGGTGAAAAAGATAGTTGGTCCAGGTATCCCGGTACCTTAGAACTGTGGGAACTCATCAGCAAAAAGTATCCGAAAGATTACACGGACGAAGATTATCAAAGTTACACGGACATTTTAATATTATCGGTTGCTCTGTACCAAAACAACGACGCTACTCAGAACCGAGTGAAATATAGCAGCGGAGAAAAATACAGGAATCTCATCAAACCTATTTGGAACGATATAAAATGTGGAAGCGGCGTCAAACGCTACAACACGTGACCGAAGGAAATTGTGTGGGTGGACGATGTTAGGAAACTCGTGGATCGTTTACTTGTCAGAACAGGCGAAGAAAATGCAGGTAATCGTAGTTTTTACAAGGAGAAGATGGGCATCGTAGACATGATTAGCATCAAACTCTCCAACTTCATCGTGAACGATAGTAAAGAAATAGAATACCTGATCAAAATAATCAACACTCTTCCACCGAAATTTTGGAACGTGGCCGAAGGCAAGGGACTCGTGAACGACATCATAAATACATTACCGTTCGAAATGCATATCCCAGGTTATCAGTACTGCGGACCGGGTACCAAACTCGAACAACGCTTGGAAAAAGGAGACAGGGGAGTGAATCCGTTGGACGCTGCATGCAAAGATCACGACATCGCTTCCAATATTCAAACAAATATAGATGCACGTCACGAAGCAGATAGAAAATGGGAACATGCAGCATTCGGGAGACTCATCAGCAGAGACGCTTCTCTTCTGAGCGAACGGGTTGCAGCTTTGGGCACGACCATCGCTATGAACACAAAACGAAAATTGGGATGGGGTCTATAAATAACACCACTTAAAAAAATGACACAGCTTCAAATAACACAACTTCCTCCCGAACTGTTGCTAACACATTTACGTTCACTTTCGATGAAGGTGACGGGAATGTCGATATGGTCAAAGTAACATCAGAATTTCGACCACCATGCAAGATGGTTCTCATGGAGCACCTTCGGAAAATATGCGACACAAAAAGCTTGCAAGATCTCGATGCCTTTTTTCGGGCTGCAGGGAAAGAATTGGACGACAGATTGGATGAGCTTTACGAGGCGAGACAAGGAATGAGACCACACACCGACGATTGGAATAGGTCCAACATGGAAACAGGTAGCACCATCGCACACCTCATTGCGTTGTCCGAAGACCGAACTTTCTTCTTCGACTCCCACGATATATAAATATCTGATTGCCAAAAATTTAAAAAAAAATTAAAAAACTTATCACGTGAATTATTCACAAAACTCATAGACCTAGCGAGAAATCAGCAATATCAAGATCTCAGATCATATCGAACACAGAGACTCATAATATTGTCGATCACATCATCCCGCCGAGTGAGACAAAGAAGGTCTTTTTTTTAGTTTTTTCCCCCAGAATCTCAAAACTATGGGTTACTCACCAAGAAACAACGCGAAAAGAAACGTTCTTGTCTGTCCAAAAGTCACGGAATGAAATTGTTGTTCAGGACTCATCAATTGCAAAGATTGCTGCGTTCGAGGAAAAATCTCACACGGGAGGTTTCATATTCAGCATTCCAGCAATTCTAGCGGCTTTGGGTGCCGTGGGAAGTTTAGCGGGTGGAAGCGCCGCCATATCAAAAACCGTAATCGACGTGAAAAAGAACAAAGCAGAATTAGAAGAACAGAAACGTCACATCCTGGAAATGGAGAAAAAAGGTAAAGGCCTCAAGAGAAAACAAAAAATGCTTTCAGTAAGTTTTTTTTAAAAAAAAGAAGAAGAAGAACCACTCAGTAACCACGACATTGAATCTCTGATCGATCCGTTGAGAATCAAACACTTCAGAGGAGTTTTCATGTCAGATCGTTTACCCTCTACAGTTAAAATAATAGAGTATGATGTCGTCAACTTGGACAATTACGAAAATCCAGGCACACATTGGCTATGTTATCTCAAAAAATCAAATAACGCTTTCGTTTTCGATACTTTCGGAGGCGTTCCACCATCGGGTTTAGTAAAATATCTCAAAGCTTCCAATCTCTACTACAACGACGAGAGAATCCAAGGTTTCGAGGAAGAGAATCGCGGTCGTCTTTGCGTTTCTATGCTCGCCTTTTTGTCTCGAATAAATAATCCATCAATTCGAGATTTCCAGAAAGCATTGTGGAACCTGAAACATCATCATTTGAGTGTTCCATCTCACCAGCTGAACTTCGGTCTTGAAACTCACGTTGCACGACGATATCGTCTATCCTAAATCCATAGCTCTTCGTGCATTCTACAGCATGTACCTGATCCCAACGTTACGAACACACCAACACCATCAAGATCGGAAACGAAAAAATCAGCATCATGCCGGGACAGTACAATTTGTCCACTTTGCAAGCCGAATTACCAAAAGTAGTACTTCTCTCTCAAAATTCCGTGACCCACAGAGTTGAGTTGGTGTCCGCAACAGAAACCGTGGACCTGGGTACGATCGGAGAGCTTTTAGGTTTCGAGAACAACACCAAAGTCGAACCAGGCATCAAACACTTCGGTGCCAACATTCCCAAATTTCTGATCATCGAGACCTTGAACGTGAACTGCAACGTGGCAGAAGGCATAATCATCAAAGCAGACAATATCGGCAGTCACAAACAAACGGGAATCATCGCAACCTTCAAACCAAATTCGGAATTCATGGAACCGATCATCTTCACATTCTCGTCACCAATCTACTTACCGGTGTGCCGCAACAGAATCGATCAGATAGAATTAGTGGTGACCAACGAAAAAGGAGAGGTTGTGGATTTCGCAGGAGCCACGTCAACGGCCATCGTTGAGATCAACATATAATAAATAACTACAATCGTAAAAATGGAATAGATAGAAAGTTACGAACTGCAATCTTTCCCTCCCAACCGTCGCACGTTCGCCAATCTCAACGAACCGAACCTAGATATAGAGGTGGACATCGATGTTGGAGACGGATTCGTTCATCCTCACAGAGCAGACCTTTACGTTAAATTCAACGTGGTGAAAAGGAAAACGGAGACGCATTCCCAACCAACACAAATTTAAAACTCGTAGACAACTTCGTGCCTCACCTGTTCTTGCAAGTTGAAGTTAGAAAATACGGAAACATCTTCGATCGAGTCGACTACCCCGGGATCACCTCAACTGCCATAGGAACATTGAAACTATCGAAAACAGTTGCCACTTACTACCAGGAAGGAGGATTCGAAGCAGGAACGAAAATCTTGACAAAATGTCACACGGTACTGTTTCCCATGAGTCTACTTCTGGGTTTCTTCTCAGACTACAAGGAGATTATGTGGAAAGGATGTTTGAGAATTACTTTTCTCAGAGCCTCGAACGACAACAATGTTTTGATGCGATACAGTAACTTGAACGCCGACGGAACGGCACTCCACAACACCCTTCCCGATGCAGCGAAATGCATCATTCAGAGCATGGAGTTCAGAATTCCAGTGGTAGAATACGAAACCAACTACGCCCTCAAGTACAAAGCAGAAATCTTGAAAAATCCACAAGTACCCATCCAGTTTTACAGTTACCAGTGCGCGCAGAAACCCGCTTCGGGCAACGAATTCGACGCCACGACGCAATTCAACAACATACAGTTCGACATACCCGATTTTGTGGTTGTGCATTTTCAGAACGGTCGCGATAACAACCAGGTAAAAGATTCCAGCAAATTCGACAACTGCAAAATCAAGAACGCCTACCTCAAAAACTGAAGAAATGAAGTGTTCCCGCTAGTCAACTGTTTCCCGTGTAGGTTAGATTAGTCCGTAAAAGATCGTAAAGATATAACATATATGTATATATACGTGAAAGGTCGTAAAAAAGCGAATAGGTTAAGTTATATCACGTAAGATTGTAAAAGGTCGTAAGAAAAAAAGGATGTAACCAGAAAAAAATAAACAACCCTTGTAGGGTCACTTACAAGTCTTTCTTGTTGGTGGAAAATAATTTTCAAGGTATTATTTCTTTCAGAGCACTCTGTGATGGGATGTTAGAACTCCACAAACAAGGATTCACGCATGGGGACCCCAAGGCGGAAAATGTCCTGCTAGGTAGAAAAACTCAAGGTTTAGAAGAAAAGGGGAAAAAGCTTAATGATATTAAATGGTCAGATTTTGGATTTGCGAAGAAATTTCCTTGCAAGGATGGACTTGAATGCGTATGTGAGACCAAGAATGGGACCGTTGAGTATTGTTCTCCACATAATCTCTTGGTAAGTTTAAAATAAACTTAACTTATCATATAATTAAATTTTATACGAAAATTTTTTTAAACGTCCTAGCTTAGAAGTAATAACATCAGAAAATTCACGTTTCAACTTACATAACTGTTGTTCAGTATCCTCTAATGCAAACTGTCCAAAAGATGCACCAGAAACATCAGAAGATCTGGATTCGAGTCCACGCCTTCTCTCTTGTGGCCTCCACGAAGTCCTAGACTGGCTACGAAAGGAGTTCTCCCCAATGTTTACATTTCTGACGAAGTCTTCCGGGTTCGCACCTGCTGTCTGCTGGATAGCTACATGTTGACCTTGGTCAGTCCTCGTGCGCTGATAAGACCGAGCTCTGACTCCTCGGCCCGTGCTGGCTGAACCCTGGGCAGGAGAACGTACAGGAAATGAAGGACGATCTTGTCTTTGTCTTTGACCTATATTCTGTAAAACACGAAAATTTTCGCATAAGCTTTCAGATGTCCATTTAATAGGGATTTTCTAATCACTTCCGGAAAACCAACAATTTGTTCTAAATAGTTGATCACCATGTGGCACTGTTTTTGAAATCTCACACCAAGCACTAAGTCTAGAGGCATGTTTTTGCAAACATGAAAAGTAGTGGTCCTCGATAAATTTCCAAGAACAACATTTAACATAACTCCTTTATTAATATCCATAAGGTTGTTGTTACCAACAATCACTTGCATATCAAGATCCCATTCTCGAACAGTTCCCCTAGTCTTTATTCGTTCTAAGAGACTTTCACTAATTAAACTATATGTTGACGCAGAATCTAAACATGCCAATAAATTCAGATTATTGATTTTACAGTCAACAAACACAGCAGTCACTTTAGTTTCACCACCTTGTCTTGGTCCTATGTCACTACGCCATCCTTGCAAAGCAAATTGAGCACCTCTCACCTGCATCGGACACCATCGCTCAAAACAATCACTTGCTGAACATTTACGACAATATTTGGGCGTATAGTCTTTGAATGCATGACCTTTAGCCTTGATATTATGCAATCCCCAAAAATCCTTGGACAAATAAGAAAGTTTTTCTAAAACTTTCAACTCGTTCTGCAATTCATTTAAAGTATTAGGTATCTCCTTTAGATACAATTTTTGGGAATACTGAGGTTTAAGTCTATCCACAAGATAACTTACAAATGTACTTTCATAAATATCATACTGCAAAATCTTAGCAGCTCGCACTCTACTTTCTAAATACTCTAAGGGAGTTTCATTATCTCTTTGATTACCCATTACATATTTATTACATAAATACTGCCTCCCAATAGAAGTTGCATACTTATTTAAAATCATTTGAACTATATCATTCCAAGGGGTATTTTCAATTATACATTTCATCCATAATTTACCCATTTCAATATTTAATTTTGGTAAAACTGCGAGCATAATCTCGTGAGAAGGAAACATTTTTCTGTCTTTAATACCCTGCAATACATACAGAAATCGATACAGGCTTTCAGCATTAATTTTCTTAACTATAGGTACAGTAGCTATTAATTGAGTCAAATTTTCTTTGGCCATTTCCATGTTTAACTTTCTCAAATCGGACCTATTATATAATACTCGTTCGTCTTCTTCAGAAGACGAAGAACTTTCCAAAGACTTACTTGGGCGTTTATTCACCCACCGGGGTTTACAAGGTACCTTTACATACGTTTCAACATCTTCCCCCTCCCTTTGTCGTCCTTGGGTATTTTCAGGAGTGTGTTGAAAGGGTCCAACAAATTCATTTAACAACACTGCGAAACAGAATGTTCTCTACGAGTTGATGAAAGTAGGGGAAAAGGCGGAACGAAATTCCTCCCATCCACTGTTCCCGTAATATCTACTGTATAATAATTCCGAGCCATATTACAGCACCATTTTACAGTCTAACCAAACTAGAAATATTGATATATTGATAGCTAATTGTACACAAGTACCAGAGACAGAACCAGCATGAAACCATGCTCTGCTCTTATAATCCTGTACATCTCTTGTTTCCCCTTTATTAATAAAGAAGTGAGATGAGGATTGTCTTATCGGCGCAGTGGAACTTATTGATCATGTACAGTGGGATCCATGAGTATTACCGTGCAAATTGTCCATGACTATTTTCATTAATTTTTCTCTTACATCCTATGTGTTTTGAAGCGATGGATTTTTATGTATGCTGGTGCATAAGTTGTCAATAGCTTGTTTTGATTTTTTCTTAATTCTTGAAGCTCTTATTGGTCCAAATAAAGTGCACGAACATGGTGATGGACAATTTGCACGGTAATACTCGTGGATCCCACTGTACTAGGTACTTAAATTATTCAATTTAAAATTAATATTCCTTCACACATAATCTTTATTAACAAATAATAATATTAATAATACTTTCCAAAGTTAGTTAAATCAACAGAAATTACTATAGAGTATCTCCCACTTAAAATATTACAGTTCGTCCCATTTGATTGTCACAAGTCAGTGAGTAACTGCTACACAAGTCCGAGCCAACCGCAGTCCCGCCCAAAACCCCCACCGCCAACATAACCCGGAGCAATCTACCAAAAAAAAAAATACAAAAAAAACAACAGAATCCTTCTCTTGCCCTTTTAAGAAGTAAAATTATCTATATGAACTTTAGGTAAATTACACCCGGCCATGCAGGCCCAAAAAGGGTGATAAACGGTAATGCAGTATACTCAGCCTGTCCAGCCTGGGTCCAGTTCGTCCAAAGTCTCCCCCAGTCAGCAAGGACCTGCCATAGAGATGAGTCGTTCGCGAAGGAACGAATCTTTTTGAACGAATCTTTCCAACGAACGACTGATCCGGTTCACTGATCGGCTTCGAAGCGGCTCAGTCGCGAACGAATACAGAAACACAGGGGGTGCTATTCCCGCTTCCCGCGCTGCGGCGGCACGTGAAGGTCTTCTGCTAGAGTGACGTCAAAAAGGGGAACCCTCAGCTGCGGGCCGCTTAATAACATGTAAAATCATACAAGTTTATTGCCTCATGGAGGCGATTATAACTCTTGGGAAGCAATGTTTATAACATGTAGTTCTTCTTCACTGCTTTCCCGTACCTTCTCAAGTTAACTGAGGATGACAAACGAACAAATTCTTGCTGAATTCAGCAAAAAGGGAATCCATGTCTTTGGTTCTTTAACACTATTTGTCTACACTTCTACACGCAGCAATAAAGTTGGTTGGTTGGTTGATTGGTTGATTTGGTGTTTTAAGTCCACTTTATGCACAGTAAGGCTAATCGGGACTGGACCTACAGGTTAAAGTGGAATCCGAACCACCATGTACCTTCACCGGGTATCGACCCCGGGACCCCTTGATTACGAGACACAGCAATGAAGTTAAATGATCATTAGATGAGAGTCTCATCTTGAGACGAGCACAATAGATAGAACACCGATAAATCGTAAAGTGAAACAATTTTAAATGCCTGTGTGTGCTGGAGGGGGGTGGGAGTAGAGCCTCGTGCGCATATTTTCATGCAAATAGTTTACTAACTTAATTAATTATAACATGGACAAAACTGCAACAGGATCGAGAGAGTAAGATTGAACGGAAAGGATTAAGCAAGTCCCTCTATATGTATATATCCGGTCTCCATGACAGCATAACTCTTTAGGAAGCCTGAGGCCCCAGTTTGAACCATAGTAAGGCATATAGCAATGTTTGTCTCATTCTCCACTCATTAGTTCATCATTCATCCTCAAAGTAGCGATCAACCCAGTAGAAATTCGTTTTTAAATTAACGACACATACACACATATTGATTTGTTGTTATTTCGTTTTTCTGCTACTTCTGGCTAATCGCGAAGATGAAGATGAATGGTGATAAGATGAGGCGGATGAAGGGACAATCATAAACATGTAAGGACAACACAATACGAGCCCCACCAAGGATTATAATGGCCACGAGTCCAGACGCCAGAACCTCGCTAGTCACTAGTATGTAAAATGCAGTCCAGGGTGTACTACGTGGAAATTAATACAATTGGGCACTCAGGATATATATATATATATATATATATATATATATATATATATATATATATATATATTGTGTGTGTGTAACGACCCTATATTTAGGCTTTTTTGTAGTCTTTGGGTCCTGTCGAGTTGCATCCACGGGAAGCTCCAAAATGTCGGTGTTGTGAGTGTGTGAGTAAAACTATTATTATTATGAAGTTACAGTTACGCAATAATAAACTTCTAAGCCGTATGAATGCAAATATTGCCATCAGTTCAATAATACGAATTTTTATAACAGTATCCTTCTTATTTAATTTTTATTTAACACGTAGTGTTTTTTTTTTTGATACGGAAGAAACATGCATCAAATTATGTCAATATATTGTACATATATTCAGGTAGTGTTGTATTTTAAAAATTTCCAGCAGTAGAATTTCAGCAACTTCTTTGCAGGGGCGACTTATTGTTGAGAAGAATTAATTGAAGTTACTGCTGCATAACATAATAAGTACGAGTATATTGCAAAATCATATAGAAAATGTAGTGGGCGGAGGATGTCTATGCAATTTATCCTAGTGGGGGAATTTTCTTTAAGAGGATTTTCTTAACTAGAGAGATAGCATTCCAAAACCTTTCCCTCTTTGAGCACTGCTGCCTCTCCTGTGAAAATATCTTGCGGTCGTCCTTGTCAAATTGCGTCATTACGAGGCAAATATTTTTTTCTTATTTTTGGGTTGCTTTCCTGTAACTTTTACCTAATTGGAAGGCGATGATGAGTTATGAATAGATGAAATAGATGGACACCCGCAAAGGGACACAATGTCCAGGCGGGACTCGAGCCTTAAACCTTCGCTGGGTAGCGAGATCGTTACTGAACCAATTAACGTTCTCATCTATTTCTATTTTGAGGGCCTCCCGGATGGCGTAGTGGTGGCGTCATCGCCTTATAATCGAGGGATCCCGGGTTCGGTACCCGGTGGAGGCACGTAGTGGTTCGGATCCCACTTTAAACTGTAGGTACAATTAGCCTCAATGTACATAAACTGGACTTAAAACGCCAATTCAATCAATCTGTTTTATTATTTCACGTCGCTTTTTGACATATAGAGCAAACTAGGGCAATGAAATAAAAATGAAAGATGAAATAGATAAGACACACAATGATACACACCCATGCCTCAACCAAGGTTCGCTTCTGAGTTCATAGAGCGTTACGCTAGCGATTTCTCCAGGTAAGGGATATACGATAGACGATTTGACGTACACCGAGGGGGTTCATACCTGCAGTTGGGAACATTCAAATGGAAAGTAATTGCTTCCAGTTTCCGAAAGCGACATGGCTTTCATTGTTCGGTATAAGCCAACTTCGAGGCACAGATTTCTCCCAGATGTCAGAAAAATCTGCAGGTCTAGTAGTAGCGATCAGGTATTCGTTTACAGAAGTGCTTGTGCTGTTTGTCTTGAATACGAGTATTAAAGCGAAAAATTTTAGGTCGTATTACGTGTATTCGGTGTCTGTACCATGAATAAGCGTGCCAAAGGTAAACATTCTTGTGCTCCCCGATGGCGTAGTGGTGGCGTCATCGCCTTATAATCGAGGGATTCCGGGTTCGGTACCCGGTGGAGGCACGTAGTGGTTCGGATATGGAAAAAGTTATTCAATTTGAGATTGTGTTTGCATCCTTCCATGGGTCAACTGTGTCCAAGCAACATAAAGTTATGGACACTCTAAAGACAGTACTTCAGTCAAAATTTCCTGAAGTTAACGAAAAGATTATTTCCCTGTATGTCAGAACAAGAACTTTTATTAGAATTCGACATTTGAATAAACTAATGAAACTCAGGTCCATGGAAGCAAGTGCAGCGAGGAAAATACGACAGTGGGTAGCATCGTCTTCAATATCATAAGTCTCAGGAAGGGTAAGTTGTAATGAATTTTTAATCTTACTGATATTTATTTCCGCCTCGGCGTCCACCGTATAGTGATTAACAAATCACATTACTAAACCAAGACAGAGGCCAGGCCTGTTGTTCATGTATTTGTTATTTGACGTAGCTTTTTTACCACTTTTGGTTAATCGCGGCGATGAGTGTTGATCACATAAAATTGATGAAAGGGCAGGCACAAAGAACATCAATGCCCACGACGTGACTCCAAGTCGGGAACTTCAGTGATGGGATTCAAAGTCGAACACGCGGTTGACCAGATTCGCCATCGAGCTGGCACGAGTTTCTTTGAATTTATTAAGGGATTACGCTTTCCAACGACATTGCATTTTTATCCATTTATTATTTATTTATTAATTTCTAAAAAACATATTTTGATGTTACGGTATTTTAAACACAAATCATTTTAGGTAGAATATTTCTGCAATTTTACCATAGTGTAAATTTTAATGTAAGCGAAAGCATGTGTGAATCACTAGTTAAAGATTTTCACATCTACAAAAAAAAGATATCCAAAACCCATTTCCACCTCACTAAAGGATTATGTTAATTCAATTCAAATTGTACGCGGGTTCAGTGCCATGAATCTAACCTTTACTCAACAGAATGAGATTGGTTCATAGAATGTATCGCCGAAAATCAATTTCGCTGATATCCCGTTGTCGCTCTTCTATTTTCATTAGATACGAGCTCCAATTACCATTTTAATCCTTCGTTTTAAAAGTTATTCAAACACAAAAAAATTATCGGGGGTCATTTTAAAGTGGTTTTTTTACTTCATTACTGTCTTCATTTGATTTTTTTATTTTCTAAGAACTTTGGCGGGCTGCAGCCCCTTAAGCCCCCCCTGCGTACACCAGTGCTTGCCACACTTATCTAGCCTACGCTCACATCAAATTTATCATTTCATCATTCATTTTTATTGTTGCGGTTACCCTAAAAACGTAGAAAAGCGACGTCATATAACGACAGCGACATCCTATGTATACTAGATATATAAATTATAATGAACAAATTATTAATAACAAACATCTGTGAAAATTTGAAGGATTGAAGGATAATAAGTATTGGTGTGGTAGCGAAATATTTAATACGTAAAATTGTATTTATTTACCCATACGCAACTTCAGATTTCAATGTAGGGGCGACATAAGAGGATAGTCGTGATTACTTTTTGTTTGATTTGTATAACGCCATTTATTGTAATTGCGTGCTGTAAACTTCTTCATATTATTGCTTATTATTCTGCTGCAAATGGTCAATAGAACCAAGATATGGACAATTAAAAATGAAAATATTTCCCGTAAGCTTCCATTGCTACGCGAGCCTCGCCACTTGACAGATCCCCTTGGGCACGTCAGAGCTCGTTGCGGCTTCTGGCCAATGGTAGAGCTCCGTGTCTCGGAATGCTCTTCCTAAAATACTTCTATATTCCTTGACTGACAGAAACAGCTCCGCGCTCGCATAGGAAAGACTGAAAGACGCCTCGAGCGCTCGGGGGAAACAGTTGGTCCCTTTGTTCACACTCCGCGCCTGCGATACAAAACAAAATTCCAGCGTGAGTCTATCACAGCAAGTCACGTGAGACCCGAAACAACCCCCTCCCTCCTCTGCTTTATGGCACCCAGGGAAATATGACAGGTTTCCACTATGGTCTTCAAAGGAAATTTCCTCGTCAGAGAAAAAAAGCGGAAGTGGCTAGAACCAGCAAGGGGAAGACGGGCACTTGTCCCCCCCCCCCCTTTGGAAGAAGATAGTGCTGTCCATTTGGTTCACTGTGCTTTTTACCTTGGAAAGTAAAATAAATATAAATGTTATTTATTCCCATCCTAAATAATCTAAAATAAAGCATCGCCACAAGTACGAGTACATATTCCTTGTCCCCCTGGAAATGAGTTTTGATTTACGTATCCCCCTCTGGGGGGGAAAAAAAAGTCTCCACACGCGCATAGTTAGAATTATGTCGTTCATCAGAAAGAAAGGAAAATGCGAAAGGTATGTCGATCTAGGGATTGGTTGATTGATTGAGTTGGTGTTTAAAGTCCACTTTATGCACAGTAGGGCTAATCGGGAGTGGACCTACAGTTTAAAGTGGGATCCGAACCATTATGTGCATCCACCGGGTATCGATCCCGGGGGCCTTTGTTAGCAAGGCGACGACGCTACCACTGCGCCAACGGCAGTTCGGCACATTGGTTCGGATATCGCTTTAAACTGTACATCCGGACTCGCAACAAACTTTGACAATTTCTTTGATAAGAAAAGATCTCGAAATACAAAAACTTAAAACAAGAAAACCTCCATGAAAACAAACTGAAAACAGTTTGCAGTAAAGCAACTTCGATTTCGCCGAAAACGTCGACATACCACTGAAGGTCTGGGTTCGAAAACTTACTTGGGCATCGTTATTGCATGCCTTATGAGAGTCTCTTCATCATTTACAGTAATCATCATTCACCTTCGTCGTAGCAATTAGCCAAAAATGGCAGAAACGACACACAAAATAAGGAAAATAATTTAAAATTAAGACTCTCGAATATTTAAGTTTCGATATCGATTTTACATTCCTCGGTTAAGTTCTTGACCTCGTCTTAACAAGTCTCGATGATACTTATCTCTTCTTTACCTACGCAGGACGACATTTTCCTTATCACTAAAGTACCATCTTATGAAAAACAACAGGGCGTTAAAGAGAATCAATGTATACTTATCTTTGCTGGCGACTGCATATTTATTTTTTTCATACGCTTATCCACAAAGGAAAGACACACCCACATACAGAGGGGAGGGAGTTACAAGCGTCAGCAGTTACAACGGAGTCATTATTTAGTCTATTTTTCACCCGTCACATGATACGGGGTCCAACATAACTAACAAGTAATAATACAGCTGTAATACCGTATAACTAAATTGTTAGGCTGTAGAAGGGCACTCAGCACAAACAAGGGCGAAACACAGGACAACACACACTACGAAGATTATACTGGCCGTAGGTCCCGACACCAGAGCCTCGTTAGCCTGCAAAATACAGTCCAGGTTGTACTACGTAGAAGTGAGGTTGGAAAATTGAATGTACGACGTGGAAGGGTCGCCGCTTACGCCCCATGCAACAGATGAATTCCAAGGACAAATAATTGATTGATTGATTGATTTAGTTTATTTTACTTCGCGTTTTGTGCCTCTTGGCTAATTTGCGAAGATGGGGATGAGTGATGAAATGATGAAATTGATGAATGGACATCACAAACAACCAAGGCCGACCAGGATTCGAACCCGGAACCCTTGGCGTCGCAGAAGAAGGACGAAATAAGAATGTTATGAAAAATAACTATAAAATAAACAGGAAGGAGCAAAACAAATCTTTGCAGAGAAAATAAGTTTCTTTTTAGTGGTTTATATCCACTCCTATTTCACACATCCTGAAATATGTGACAGCTGGTATACATTTCTGAGGCATTGTTCTCATGTCACAGGAGGAGAAAAGTGCATTTTCATGTTACAGTTACAGAAGTTGC